>NC_056736.1:729105343-729357843 GCF_019279795.1 Protopterus annectens | reverse complement strand
AACAAGGTAAGTCACTCTCTTGTATACTACTTGTAAGGGGTACTACAATAAGGTAGCATATGTATGGACCTGCCACATGTATGCAAGGGAATATAGATGGGTATATATAGTGTGCTACTGGGCTACTTGTAGAGATCTAACAGCCACCTGGAACAACAGGTACTCTGTTCACTATTATGTGTCCCATAATAGCCACTAGGCCACCTGGTTGGAAAACACAGGGGTCACAAGGCAGTCGCACAACTGTCTATGTCAGCAGAACATAGGCTGGTCGCCCCCCCACCCAAAACGCATCAGTGTTGCCATACAACTGCTCTAACAGTAAATTTGCAATGATATACCAGCAGACCAGACTGTGAGAGTAAAGAACAGGTTAAAATGGATTTCAGTGGATTTTTTCTGAAAACGTAAAATGAATGTTCTGCATTTCAGTGGGTAGAGTGCACGCAGTTAACTAACTTGGCTAAAACATATAGCTTGGCATTCATTCTTATTTATTTATTTATTTACATTTGTTGACCGGGAGTGTCAGACTGGACGTAGGTCCATTTTCAGTGAAGGCCCGGGGAGAAAAGCTCCACAGTTAAAATAAACAGACAGTAGTTACATTGGATTACATAGCGATTAACAATTTGACATAGCAATTAATTACAAACATATTTATAGATAAAAAAAACATAGTACATCAGTAGACAACGAGAATCTTTATCTGCAAAGTACATAACAGACATTAACAAATGTTATAATAAGAAGTTCCTGCTGTATAAAAAGTACTAGGCTTATGAGCATCTGAGCTTGCTATAATCAAGGTAATTAGTGGGGTGGAAAAAAAGGTAGTGGTTGGATGGGGTGGGTGATATTAGAGTGGGAGTTGCAAGGGCATAGCCGGCATGTTTTTAGGTGCGCTTTTAGTAAAGTTTTGAAGTGGGTGCATGATGGTACGGGGGTAATTGTGGGTGGGAGGGAGTTCCATAATTTGGCTATGGCGCAAAAGAATAGTGCTACACCACTAGAGGTATTGGCTTTAGTGATCTCCAAGTGATTTTTGTTGCTGGATTTTAGTGGTCTGGTGATGCAATAGGGTTGGAGTAGATTCTGGAAGGATGGGACATTTAGTGGATGGTTTACTAGTTTGTGGGTGAGTGATAGTTGATACCATTGAAGGAGGTAAGGGAGTTCAAGCTGGCCCAGTTCAGCAAGTGAGAGGCAGTGGTGACTACGGTAGGATGCCCCTGTGGCGAATTTGGGGATTTTGTTGTAGCAGGTCTCTAGCTTGTTTAGATCGCATTGCCTTAGGTTGGTATATATTGGAGAGACATAAAGCAGGGTAGAGATAAGGTGGGAATTTGCTATTGAAATCTTTGCTGCTGGTGAGAAGTTGCTTATTTCTGTATAACACTCCTAGTTTTTTGTGGACTTTTTTTATGGTCATGGATATGTGAATGTCAAATTGTAGTTTATTGTCTATTTCCACTCCTAGCAATTTGGTGTGTTCAGTTGGGTATATAGTGGTGTTGTCTTTTGCTGTGATGTTAAAGTGAGAGTTGTTTTGAGTATGTTTGGTGGGTTGGAAGATGAGTAGTTTAGTTTTGTTTGGGTTGAATATTAATTGGGCATCGGATAACCAAGTTTCAACAGAGGAAAAGGCTTCCTGTGTGACTTTTTGCAGTTTGGGTAGGGACTGGGCTGAGCAGATGATGGTTGAGTCATCTGCTTATTGTATGAGTGTGCCATGTTTGGTGGCAGAGGCTAGATTATTGGTGAAAACAGAGAAGAGTATGGGTCCAAGGATGGATCCTTGGGGAACCCCTATAGAGACAGGTAGTTGGGAGATATGTCATTCTGCCATACAATGGATTTTTGGCGGTCAGACAGGTAACTCTGAAACCAGTTGGTGACTAATTGAGAGAAGGATAGGTTATTGAGGACAGAGATGAGCTGATTGTGTAGGACCATGTCAAATGCTTTAGATAGGTCTAGAAAAGTAGCAGAAGAGAAATAGCCATTGTTTTTATGCTGAAGGATAGGGTTAGTAAAGGAGAGTAAGGCAGTGGTGGTGCTATGGTTTGGTCAGAAACCATGCTGAGTATTGGAAAGGAGGTTGTTAGTAAGGAGGTAGTCTGAGACCTGAGAATTTATGCATCTCTCTAGTATTTTGGAGAGTGGAGAGAGAATAGCTATGGGGCGGTAATTGGTTAGTTCTGTGGAGGGGAATTATATGTGATACTTTCCACAGTGTGGGAACGTAACTTTCTGACAGAGATTGGTTAATCAAGATGGATACTGGGTAGGCCAGAGCATCAGCTGCGATTTGTAGGTATTCACTTGGGAGGTTGTCTGCTGCTAATTTGGTGGGCTTAAGTTTAGTTAAGAGTTTTTTTATGTTGGAGGTAGGTACAGGAGAAAAAGAGAAGGCAGTGGGGAGATTACTAGTTGAAGGTGTGGGTTGGAAGGGAGGGGGTTGTGTTGTTTGGCTAGTGGTAGTACAGTTTGTGTGAAGTGTGCGTTGAATGAGGTAGCAATATTTTTGGAGGAGTGAGGGATGTTAGGAGGAGGGGTACTGACTTTACCTAGGTGGAGGATGGAGTTTATGGAGGACCAGAATTGTTTGGGGCTGTGTTGGGAGGAGTCTAGGGCAGACTGGTAGTATTGGAATGTGTCCTGTTTTATTAGCTTTTTAACTCTGTTGTGTAGTTCTAGAAATTTCTGTCTAGTTGAGGGAGGTTTGGTTTTGCACCAGTGCTCCCAGGCTTTATCCGTTTTTCATTTCTGACTTAGTGGTTTTCTGTAGCCATGGGGAGGGTTGTGCTTTCATTCTGGAAAGTCTTATGGTGCCATGGTAATTAAGGATGCTCAGGAAGGTAGTATTAAAAAATTCAACTACGTCATCAAGACTGAGGTACTTTAGGGGATGCTAGTTACATCCTTTGAGGGATGAGATAAATGTGAATTCATTGTTAAGAGTCAGAAGTAAAATATTTTATCTTTTATAAATTATGCAGCTTGTGAAATGTATTATCTACAAGCAGGTCAAGATGAACTCTTCTATGCAGTTGTGTCTCATCAATATGATACGCAAGATAGGCCAAGGACGAAATGAGTTATTCTTCAGGAACAGAATGTTTAAGATATGGAAAACAAACTGTCAGCAGACCAGCTTGAAAGGAAAGACTTGTTATTTTGGCAAATTCTCTAAACTGCTGATGCAGACAGAAAAGACACTATAAAGATTGGGACTTTTTCTTTTGTATCAGAGACTGATTATTCTAAGCTAAAGTACATTTTAATGTATATGCCTTTCATTGTTAAGCTAGATGTAAACCTCATGTGCAGTAAATGAATGTCATAACAACAGAACTGCCTCAGTGTCTTCATTGAGTAAAGGTACAGACTACCTGAATAGTGTAGTACCACTTTAACAGTAGCGAGACCAGGCCAGTACAAACAACTGGGGGGAGATGACCTGAAGAGGTGCCTCTCAGTACGACATTCTGGCACAGACCTTCTTAGAATCAATTCTTCTCTTCCTAAAAACATTGCCCATTGACTGGAGAACAAACACTGCAGAGCAGTATAGGGCAGTACAGTAATTTTTCCTTCAGACAGTTGGTGATATATGGGGTACAAATTTTCCACTGCCGAAAATTCGTCTCACCAGCATCTAGTGAAAGACAGCAGAGAATTCTCCCACAACTGATCTTCATGTCAAGACTGGCCACCTTGTCCTGAACATTTGTGGTAAATATTTTCTTCTGTTTTTCTTTTAACAATGAATGCAATTCGTGACAATGTCAAGAAGTGCACTCAAGTCTTTTACTTTTGATGTGTCTGAATCATATGTAGATGTGTGGAATTATTTAAATATATGGTATGATCAGCATGTTAAAACCTGTAAGTCTTTATTAGGGAAAACTGACAATCCAGCATTATGCAAATGGATTGCTACCTTTAATTGGTATGTACATAAGGCAAAAGTGCCACAGAATGTACAAAAATGTGCTATTTGCAATGATTTAAATGTTGCTTTTTGCATGCCTTGTCATAAATGTATTGTACAAAACTTGGAACATAACCAGGATAAAGTAATGTCTGAAGCACAGACAATGGTTCATGTTTCTATGTATCCTGGTGCAAAAGATTTGTTAGAGGGTTATGCAGATGTCAAAGTTTATACTTTACAGTCTGATTTGCAGGAGTTTAAAGATTGGATTGCTAAAGTTAGCAACCAGCAAGATCTTGACCTCATGGGTCATTTTCAGACTTACTGTGATATATGGAATGCGTCTGGTAAACTTCATGCTGACACCGCTGAATGTACAAAAGAATTTTCTCAGTTTTTGAAAGTCTCACAGACTGAAATTAAAACCTTTACACATACTGTTATTGAACAGGGCAATAAAGCTACTGGTATGATAGAAGGGTTAATGAGTAAAATTGTCTGTTTGCAAGAAAAATATGACATGCAACTGGCTGACACGCAGCAAGACTTAACTGTTGCAAGGGAGGAGATAAACACATTATGAGCTCAGTTTGAGACACAGGAATCTGAGGCTGCTAGAGCAACAGACTTAGCTAATCAAGATCTTTTAAAATTACAAGCCCTGTTAGAAAAATATCAATGTAAAGCACTAGAAACTGCTGTTACCAGTCCTATCATAGCCTCAGCAGGTTTTTCTGCTGAAGTTCATCATCAGTCTAGGATGTTAGAAACTCTCCCTAAGTGGGATGAACAGAAGGGTATTTTTAATAACATGATTACATTTCAAGCTTGGGTTCTTAAAACTGTAGGCACTGTATGGAATGATACACTTGAACGTTGTTTCTGAAATTTTATTTCTCAGTGTTTCATGGCTTATATTCAGCAAAAGCAGTATCCAATACAAACTAAACACCTAAGAATGACAGCAGTATTGTTATCATACACTAGTGAGCAATCTCTCTCACCAACACTTTTAGATCAGTTTCAAATGACAGTCTGATTCTTTGGAAAAACAAGCCGAACATTACCAGCTGGCATATATGCTAGTCAATGGCAGTAATGAAAAAGATATGAAAAATGTCAATTTTCAAAAAGCTGTTATTCACTCCTTTTTGGATCATTTGGAAGGTGTCTCAGGGGATATCAAACTTATTTATGAGGAATCTTCAAATACACTCACAGAGTTAGTAGATAAATTGCTGCGAGCACGTATTATATGTAAAGATAATGCTATTCATAAGCAAAATATTTACACTACCCATTCTGCACCCATTGTTAGTGAAGTAAGGGGAAGGGGGCATGGGAGATGGATTAATCAGGGACAGCAAGTCCCACAGCAGGTAGCAGTTCAATCATGTCAAGGGCAAGTTATGCAGGGGCAACAATGGGCAGCATCAGCTCCCCCAGCCACTCAGTTAACTTCTCAAGTTACTCAATCTATAGAGGGTCCTCAAAAGAGACAGTCTGTTTGTTATTCCTGTAAACAAGTAGGTCATACTAAAAATTATTGTAAATATGATCGCAGATGGCGCCAGGAACAAGAGGCAAAGGGTAAGTTTTATACCATGAAAAATGTTGATAAGTCACGTGTACCATGACAGTAACAAGGAATGCAGCCAAAAGTACAAACACAGCAGTACACTTCACAACAATATGTGACAGAGGGTAATAGGGGACTACAGCAACAACCCCTGTATACCACAAACACTCAACAGTCAGTATTCCCAGTACAGCAAAGGGATGGTGTGACACCTAGTGTCAATGTACATGGTAATATTGTTAGCAACCAGGATACAACTGTTCCTTCTGACTTTGTTCCTGAGGGTCCAGTAAATCCTAATTATGAGCAGCAAATAGCCTTGCATCATGAACTTAATCGATCTTTTTATGCTGACTATGAAGAGGTCAAGGAAACACTGCAATTATGCCCTTTTGCAGTCCAATACCACCAATGATTCGGGGTGGAAAGTAGATCTACTATAGGGGTGTGACCCCCCCTACCCAAGTCTCTTTCTTGACTAACTTCAAGAAAGGGAAAGATGGACGACCACTTATCAACATTTGGGTAGAGGGAAACCTGTGGGAAGATGTTCTTCTAGATACAGGGGCGGCTGTCACAGTGACAGGTAGGCATTTGCCTCCTGACTTGTCTAAACGTACATGTATTTCAGGTTTTAATGGCTCTGAATGTCTAGCCATAGGTAGTAAACCTGTACAAGTACAATTCTCCTGTCAAGGGGAACCAGTAAAAGGGGTATTTTTGATGCATAATTCTTGCACTTCCACAATCTTGGGAATGGATATATTATCCAAAATGGGAATTGTCATAGACCTTCCTAATGGCACTATATGGCAAGGACAATGTCCCATGTTGTGCATGATTGATGCAATACATGTATCAAACAGTTCTGGAAAGAGCTGTACTGTTAGCCCTACTGAAAATTAAGTATGGTTAAAGGTAAAACAACAGTTCCGTATGTTGTGTTCTCAAGGGCCCACAGACTGCAGGAAGCTACAGGAAGCAGTTTCTGTAGGTAGTGACAAAGATTTTATTCCACTGTTTCAAAAACAGTATCCAATTCCAAAGGAAGCAGAGACAGACATGCAAAATTGCATACAACAATGGCTTGATGTGGGAATAATTCAAAAGGGAAATAGCCCTATAAATTCACCCATATGGCCAGATAAAAAGAAAGATGGCACTTACTGAGTGGTTATTGATTTAAGAAAAGTGAACCAATTCAGACTCCCCAGACTCAGCTGATTCCAGGGGTCCCAGAGTTAGCAGCAAAAATAAAACCACAAAGTCAGTGGTTTACGGTCATAGACTTAGCTAATGTTTTTTTACAGTACCACTGCAAGAAAAAGATTGGCAAAGGTTTGCTTTATTTTTCAAACTGAACGGTATGTCATGACACGGTTACCACAGGGGTTTCTAAACAGTCCGGTTATATTTCACCAAATAGTTGGACAAATACTACAAGGTCTAGAATCTGATGATTCTGTTCTGCATTACATTGATGACATACTAATACAGTCTGAAATAAAAGAACAGCATTTAACTAAAGTGACATAGGTCCTTCAAACACTGCAGAAGGCAGGGTTTAAAGTTAAAAGTGAAAAGGTACAATTCATGTCATTCGAAGTAAAATTTCTAGGAACTATTTTACATCCTTCTGGGCGTACTCCTTGTTCAGAGAGGGTGCAGGGAATTTTGCAAATGGATAAACCGGTTACCATTCCAGATTTGCACAAATTTCTGGGTATCATGAATTATACTCAGGAATTCATAGAGGGTTATGCCAGCATGGCAGCTCCTCTGTATGGCATACTTTCTAGCCAGAAAGAATTACCCTTTCTGGAATGGGGACTAAAGGAAAATATGGCTTTTTGTGATTTAAAGGCAGCATTGGCCAAGGCTACAGAGTTAGTAGCTCCAAGTCTAACATGTCCCTTTGTGTTACAGGCAGCAGCTGGACCCAACACACTTTCTGTTATGCTTTTACAGGAGTGGCCTCAGGGCTCTGATTCTAGAATGAAAAAGACTTTACGCCCCATTACATTTTTCAGTAGGAAGATGACACATGTTGAGAGGGGATATCACCCATGTGTTCAGCAACTTTTGGCCATTTACTGGGGTTTAAAACAAACTGAATACCTAACAGCTTTTTCTAAAGACATTATAGTACAGACATCACATTATGCCATACAATGACTCCAATCAAGCAGCGTTTGCAAAATGGTTGGCATCATTTAGTGTCAAGCAAGTTACAATAATGGCAGGAGATACGTATTACTTATCTAATTTCATGGGATATGAAGGAAGATGACATGAATGCATTAGGCACATTTCAAATCCAGAAAAACCCATTCTGTCTTCTGATTTTCAGGAAGACAGCCATCCATCTTTGCTGACGGTTCTCCCTTTTGGGACAATGGACAATATCGGACCCTTGTATGGGACAGCTGACTCTAATTCAGTTGGCAGGACATACATCTGCTCAGCAAGCAGAACTGAAAGCAGTTCTTTATGTGTTACAGCATTTTCCACCTGTCAATATTTTTTCACAGTCCATATGTAGTTAATTCTCTGCAGCTGCATATGTCTACATGGGCAAGGAGAGGGTTTGTTGATAACATGGGCAAACCACTCAGGCAAGCTTCTGTGTTACAGACTGTTTGGAATTTAGTTCGTAGTCAGTCCCTTGTGGGTTGCTACAGTATCTTAAAGGTAAAGCTCATCAAAAAGCTACACATTAAAATTTTCAGTTAAATAACTATGCTGATCAGATGGCAAAAAGGCAGCAAAGAAAGTAATGCAATTGTATCCTACAAAACACCTTTGTAGTGTACCAGATAAAACCATTGCAGTACATGCCATACAGACATTTTCAGTTCAAAATTTGCAACATGATTGGCTGCAGATCCAAACTAAGTTTGGACTGCATGAAGAGTTAGAAAAATGTACTCTTGTAGGAGAAAGTCCAGGGCAATATTATGCAAAACATTTTGAAGATTGTTCTAGTCTTCCTTATATACTCTACCAAAAGGCACAACAGTCAGTGAAATTTAATCATCAGGTATTGGGACATTTGGGCACACAAAAGTTATGGCCCATTGTAAAGAACAAGTACTGGCATCCACAGTTAAAGAAAATCTGTGATTTAGTGCATGCTGAATGCTTAATATGCCTGCAGGTTAATGCTCAATTAAAAAAAAACACAGTTACTAAGGATAACTCCAGTGGATGAACCTTGGTATGCCATCTAAATTGACTTTGCAGGTCCAGTACCCCCAGCTAAAGGTGGGTACAGTTATCTTCTAGTAGTTTTTTCAAAATGGGTAGAAGCAATTCCTACAAAAACAATGACGGCTAAGGCTACAGCAGAAGTCTTATGAAAACACATTTTTTGTCATTGGGGATGGCCACGAGTTATCGAATCTGATAACGGGCCACAATTTGTTAGTAAACTGATGAAAGCTTTGGGTGATTTGCTTGGTATCCAGCAATGATTTCATGTTCCTTACCATCCCCAGTCTAATGGGATAGTTGAAAGAATGAACAGAACTCTTACGGAATGCCTTAAGAAAACCTGCTTGGAAAAAGACGTAAATTGGGTAAAACATTTGCCTGGAATCCTGTTGGGTGTCAGAGCAACTCCATACAGTAAAACAGGGATCTCACCTTTTGAAGTCATGACAGGTAGAAAAATGCCTGTACAATTGCCATTTGAGCCTACTGTTAGTATAAACAAACCATTATTAAAAATTGCACAACGTCAACAATGGTTAAATTATATTTCTGATTTGTGTCAAAGCTTATTAGAAATGCAAACATTCAAATTACAGTCAAGGGATCCTGTTATGCCAAAAGAAAACCTTCCCTCTGGGACACAGGTATTGATCAAGACCTTTCAGACGGATGGTCCGTGGGATAGTAATTGGCAAGGACCTTTTGAAACAATTGCTCAATTAGGACCGCTAGTGTACAAAGTTAAAGGAAAGAAAAAAAACAAAATGATTCTTGTTCATAGAGATCAGTTGAAAGTCATTAAGTGAGTTCATGTTTTGTGGGGTTTTTTTGTAGACTCACTGTAAATGCCAAGTCTGAAACAGCTGAAAAAGCAACTATCAAAACAACTTTTCAAATTTATACCACTTACGTGAAAAGGTTATATGATTGTACATAATGATGATTCTGTTTGTTATTGTACTGACTGTACTCACTGGAGCCCTTGGGGTAGGGTGTCAAACAGGGCAAATGCAAGTTTGAAAAATAAACAATGACAATAATACTCTAAAGCTAGGTTGGCATAAATGCTCAAAGATAAATCTTTTTTGTAGGCAAAGACAGCAGGACAACTTCACTTGTCCATCTAATGCTAATTGTACCTTTGGGCATATAATAGTTCCCAGTAACATTACCTTTTTGTCTGCGGTTATGGGTCATTATTACATTTGATCAAATAGTCCTAAGGTAACCCTTGAATTTGATTCCAAAGCTTCTATTAAATGTTGTCAATTTCCTGTATTTTATTTGGGAAAAGGAAGTAAAATTCAAAAAAATATTCACCATCAGCACAACGGCTAGTCTTCACCTATGTGAAGAAATGTGGTAATCATACCATACAGGGAATTAATATTCCTCCCAATAATACAAAAATACAACTAAATTTTACTACTGGAGTTTCTGTATTATGTACTAATACCACAGTCATTACAGGCAGCATACATTGGACATATGTTCTATCAATATTAACAGGTAAACCTACCTCTGTTCATACAAACCATTTGGTTAAAACCCCTTCTACCTGTAAAAACGTAGGCAGACAATATCAAAAGGCTGTAGTACATTTTAACATCACATTTCCAGACAGAGGCAGGTGCTGATATAAAAGGGCTTGGTATAATACTCTGCTAGGAGGCCTAGGCACAAGCACTGGCGCTATTAATGCAGCTGACGTAAAAATTCAAACTAATCGTTTAAAAGTAGTGGGGGAAGATATCTCTCAGATTGTGCATTTACAACCATCTTGGAATCCAGAGATATGGAAGGCACACCTGCACAATATAAATTATCAGCAGCAATTTTTAGACAATTGTGATGCTATGCAGCTACACCAATTGAAATTTGATGGTAACATGACAATTTTTGTAAATCGGACAAAATGCACTATGCAATATTTGTATGTGGAAATTCAGAAAAATAGAGTACAAACTGAACTTATGTTACAAAATGAAAATGTTTGGCGACAATTGTTTAACAAATGGATACCTGATACAGACTGGATTAAGCTATTTACTGAAGTAACATACTGTACTCCACAATACTGTACAGGAAAGTTTATGCATTATAATGTTACTGATACCACTATTATGTGTCAATTTACTGTGTTACATATGATATTTCTAATACCAGAAGGGTATGAGTATTGGTTGCCACAATTTGAAGGTAATTATATAGATATGAGAGGAAAAATATAAAATCAAGTATTGTACACAGACTCAAAATGGACTCATTCGTGGACAGCATTCGCCTGTCTATGAACCATGCTTACTGCAGCATTCTGTTAATTTGTGTACATGGACTATTATGCCTTCTTTTCAAATGTTTATAGAAGTGGCTCCTCAGTATATTGTCTGGTTACAGATCAAGATATAGGTCATCATTTAAAATGACCTTTTGTAGAATGTTTATCACATGTTGATTTCCTTAAATGGAATAATAAGAACTATGTGTTTACTAAACCCATAGACATGAATATTTCCAAGAACTGAATTATGACTTAATACAACTTCCCAATATATCTGCATCCTTGGATAATTAAAAAAAAACATAATGAACAATATTAAAATTCTCAGAGACTATTTGGAAAAAAGAAATAAAAGTATTCTGTATTATGAGGCATTAAGCATCATTGCAAAAGATAAACTACTTAGTTTGGCTGAAATGACCAAAAAAGACACTGCTTACAATTGGTGGGATATCTGTACTGGTTGGTCAAAATCAGGGAAAAAAAATGTTAAATTGGTTGATGCATCCTGTATTAGTAGTGTTAGGCATTATAGTCATACTAACTAACTGGAATTGCTACCTAAGTTGTCATTTGCAAAAAACGTATAGAATTCAATAAATCATGATGGTCAACCTAGATAAACTGGAAAAGGTTTCAATGTGTACAACTGAAGGTGAAAATGAACAGTCATTTTCTGCTTTTTAAATGAAAAGTGGGAATTGCGAGAATAAAGAACATGTTAAAATGAATTTCAGTGGATTTTTTCTGAAAATGTAAAATAAATGTTCTGTATTTCAGTGTGTAGAGTGCACACAGTTAACAGTTAACTAACTTGGCATTCATTGTTAAGAGTCAGAAGCAAAATATTTTATCTTTTATAAACTATGCAGCTTGTGAAATTTATTATCTACAAGCAGGTCAAGACGAACTCTTGTATGCAGCTGTGTCTCGTCAATATGATACGCAAGATAGGCCAAGGACGAAAGGAGTTATTCTTCAGGAATGTTTAAGATATGGAAAACAAACTGTCAGTAGACCAGCTTGAAAGGAAAGACTTATTATTCTGGAAAATTCTCTAAACTGCTGATGCAAGCAGAAAAGACACTACAAAGATTGGAACTTTTTCGTTTGTATCAGAGGCTTTGATTATTCTAAGCTGAAGTACATTTTGATGTATATACCTTTCATTGTTAAGCTAGATGCAAGCCTCCTGTGCAGTAAATCAATGTCACAACAGCAGAACTGTCTCAGTGTCGTCACTGAGTAAAGGTATAGACTACCTGACTAATGTTGTATAACTTTAACACAGACAATTCCTCTATATTGTTGATAGTGTGCGGAAGGAAACCTCTCTGTCTGGAGGCTGGTGTAGCTCAGTGGGCCAGGGACAGTAGCATATGTGATGCTGCTGATGGTTCGAATCTGGTAGCATCCAACATCTTTTGCATGTGAGGTACTCATATGGTGGTAGTCCCACAGACTGTTATAACCCCTCAATCTGTTACTGCAAGAAAGTTGTACAAAGCCAGAGTGAATGGGGACACAAACAGCCATACCTACAGAGAGACATTATACACGCACTGAGTAACCTAGCAGTATGTAAAGGCCATCAGTTAAATGTGTCAGTAGGTACAAGTCAGTGACCGATGTACAGTATAGCACCAGGAAACCACAAATGTACAAAGAATACAGCAGACATATGGGGTGAAATGCTGGACATTCTGCAAAAACATGTACAGGGAGAGGTATACAGGTTATTACCCTGTGTGTGGTGTTTCACCATGTACCCCAGTCACATCATAACTCTCAACTTCTTACAGCAGGAAATCTGGCCAAATAAACTGAATAAAAGTAGGACCAAAGCCCACAACTTGGGGCAGGTTTTAAATATTTGCTGCTACAAATGTAGAATGTCAGTAGAATAACATGTCCTGCATTAGCATGACTCTCCTGCTGTGCATGGAGTCTGAAACTCAAATTTTTATCATTATTTACTTTAGTCTTCACTGATTTGCCACTAATTTGCCAGAAAACCACAATGTTATGTGAAGCAGCCCAAAAATATGCGGCAAAAGTCTGGACAGTCTGTGAAGGTCTCTACAGTTCTGAAGTTTGAGTCACATATTAAAGTCAGCAAACAGCCAGGGAATGCCTTGGATAATATCAGGCAACTGCAGTACTGTGGTAACAGGTGCAGCAGCCAATGGCCTGCAGTACACAATAATCCTGGACTGGAGTACAGGTAGCTCTGGCTTGGAGACACATTGTAAGTATTGACAATCACACTGGGCATGGTCCTACACTTAGCTAACTTGAGCCCGAGTCTGTTGCCTCTACCGCCCAAAGACCTGCTATGTGGAAATATGTCTGTACATACATACAGCTATGTATACATAGCTGTCTCTCCCTATTTCCCTCACACTTGATTAGTGTCTCTATCAGTATGTAGCACACACACACACACACACACACACACACACACACATATATATATATATATATATATAACAAGATGTATATATAGCTATAAAAAAGTACAATGATACATAGACTTCCCACATACTTCTACATAACACATTTACATTACTGACACATACAACTACATTTAAGGAGACAACCATGCTATACACATTGATATAGATATGTGTGGGGATGTATGAATGTTCCCACATACCCCTGAATGCTGGGGTTATCTGCACATACACATCCCAACAGCTGTCCAACAGCACCAGGCCAAGGCCACAGCAGTACATAATCCACTCACCCACAGACTCCTGAGCCTGCAGGCTGTCACCTTCCAGACAGACATAGGTATGCAGGTGGTGTAATGTACAACTGGTGCAATGCCTTCCTTGGACAGGCCATATAGTCCCTGGCCACATGTCTGCCTATCAAACTGCAAACAGCCACATATGGCCAGACCAGTAAATGTACACACATAGCAGGGATATTGCCAGGTATCCCACTGCTAGGACACTAGAAACAATAACAGTTCCAAGCAGTATCACTCTGCAGGCCACACATGCTGTCTAACACAAGGTCACTTTGTGTACTCCACAAGTACTGTGCCTGCATCAATGTATACAACAGACATAACCTGTGGCACATGTGATAGGTACTGTGAGCTGTAATGTGTAATACTACATAGGAAGGAGTTCTAATCTCACATCTTCCAAGTGTGTGTGTGTGTGTGTGTGTGTGTGCATCAATATATTCCTTCATAGCACTATGGACATGCCCATACGGGCTGTCTCTGTGCAATGGTATGCAATTTATTGCCCTGTGACTGGCTGCTGGGCACTAAATCCCCTCCACTACAAGGCCTATGGATGTCATCCACCTTAAGAGAACTGGCTGACAATCTAACAGATAAACTCCATGGTGCACACGATAAGTACTGCAAACTATAGTGTGTTTGACTAGACTCTAATCTCACAACATCCAACTTGTGTGTGTAAATATATCCCCATGCAGCACTTCAGACAAGCCCATATTGGCTATCTCTGTGCAATGTTTATGCATTTTATTCCCACTGACTAGCTGCTGCCCTCATCATTGGCCTACGTTACAAGGCCTGCTGATGTCATCCATCTTAAGAGCACTGGCTGAGAGTGTAATATCACATAAACAGAGTATTGCAAGCAATAAATACTGTGAGTTATAATGTGTAATACTGAAGAGGCAGTGGTTCTAATCTCACAGCATCCAACTTCTGTGTGTGTGTAAATATGTTCCCTTATGGCACTAGAGACATGCCCATGTGGCCAACCACTGTGCATTGGTTATGCATTTTATGGCACTGTTCTACACATATGCACCTATGGAACCATGCACGTATACTGGCATACCTTGCAGACTTCATATCTGTGCTATGCTGACTTGCAATCCTGTGCCACTGTATTGCTGTCATGTGTTCATAGTTGAACCACTCAGACTGAGACAAAAATACATACACCGGTGTATGACACACCTGTCATTCTGTAACACTACTGCCGGTGTACCATCAGGCAACAAAGATACACAATGTTTGATGTGTAGTCCTGACACATGCCAGCTTACAGTACCTGTCAGGGCCCACAAAAACTGCCATGACATAACACTACTGCACTACACAAACATATGTAAAGCTATAAAGCCTCCTTGTGCATCAGACACATATGCAGGTCCCAGCATCGATGGCAGGGATGTGGCACAGGTATCATCACTTGTACAGGGTGTGGTGTGGGGATGCCAAACAGTTGACAGCATGTGTGTGAGTTAGAAAGGGTTGCTGGTTACATGGGCCATGGAGAGGTGCCATGTGTGTCTGTAGGTGACCTGCATGTGACAGTGGTGCTGGAGCATGTGTGTGTGTGTGTGTGTGTGTGTGTGTGTGTGTGTGTGTGTGTGTGTGTGTGTGTGTGTGTGTGTGTGTGTGTGTATACAGTCAAGCCCAGTGCTAGCCCTACATGTGTGTATGGTGGGCAGCTGTAGACAGTACATGGTAGAGTGGACAGTTCACCATCTCTGGCCATGAACACGGTAATCGGCTTCACCAGGAGTAGCATGGGCAGCACTATGCCCAAGGTCAGATATTGTGATAGTACCTGACAGTGACTACTGTCTGCTGGGCTTGCGTCCCCCCACGGGACCACACAGGACCACCCAGGACCACGTGCTCATGGCCTGCCACATTGTGGTGTGGACAGCACACTTCCCTCTGTAGCACTGAAGGTACTGCCACTACGGGAACGTGAGTGTGCAAAGCCACATGGACTCCCAGCAGATGCTGTTGCTGGCCTACATCCATGTGTCTAATGCCCAACTCCAACCACATGTTCCAACACAAAATGCATGCTCAAAGACTGACACTATCTAAGCCCATTATCTGTCCACTACATCAGTGAAATGTTCCATGGCATCACCAATGCAGTGGAGGCAGTCATGGATGTCAGACTGTGCTGCATCCATAACCCTAAGCATCCATCTGGTGTTGCATTCAGATCATGCCTGTGCCTCTATGACAGCCCAAAACATGCGGTGAGTGACCAGTAATGTGACTCCTGCAACATTTGGTGGGTGGGCAGCAGTCCTCATTCAAGCACCCCTGTCGATCTGCCTGTGAGGGACCTCACCAGCTCTCCGGCTATGGCCAGTGTCTACACTCACGGATGCCATAGTTCTCACACTGTCCTGTATTATGTCAACACCCTCTGACTGTGCAATATCTGTGACCTCTGGTGACTGGGTATGTGTGGGTATGCTAACTGTGTGCAGGGACAATAGGGGAAGAAGATGGACGTCAACCTCTGGGACAGATTCAGCCACCAACAGCCCCACCTGTGCCTCACTATGGCCAGCACCATCACAGTCCAATGAGACACTGAAATCAGGTTGTGAGGGGGACAGACATCAACTCCCTCACCTGTGAGAAGCAGAAAAAAGGCAGTACATTACCAACCTGCACTATTACATATGATAATCCCCACAGACTCATACAGATGAGGATCCACAACTGCATTACCTCTCTCACATCTTCTCATCTCTCATCTCATGCACAACACGCAAACTCAACAACATGCACAGACAACCCAGGCCCTATATAATATGCACGTCACCTACATCTAGGTAATGTTGCCAGTACAATACACCTGTGAGGTATGCAATATGACAGTATATGTGACAGAACTACACAAAATCCAGTACACCTATCTTGACAATATGAAAGTTGTCATAGCACTGCCTCAGGTATGTATTTTCTTCCTATTTTGTTTGAATGGGCATTTTGGAGTAATTGCCTTATGTATAGCAGGCTGTGTTGTTGCTCATAACTATAATTGCAAACATGTTAATGTTTGTACAAATACACACCTGTCATTCCCTAGGCTATGCACTGTAGTTAACTGCTCTGAAATGGAACATGCAGTTATTCTACTTTGGCTAAGCACAACAGTTGTGCATAAGGCAAAATGGCAGTCTTTAACATTCATAGGGTATATATGATCTGTAAAACAACAGTATCACACTTACCGGGTAAAGGACCATTAACTACGGCCACACCTGCTGGACCTATGAAAAGGTGAGGGAGAGGTATTGTCAGCAACACCAAATGTTGTGGTGTTACAAGGTAATATGTGCATATATCCACATGTACAGTAGCTAATGTGATACTGGCTATATTGCTGACATTTTGAGTATGTGTGCACAACTGTGGGTAAAAGCCAAAACCCCCATGCAGATAGACCTGAACCCATGTACTGGTATGTAGAGCCTGCCACAATGACTGCTAATGTATTATACTGGTGAACATAGTAAGCTTACCTGGATGCTCCTCTGATGTGGACACTATAGAACCTCCAGGATGTATGGCATAATGGTTGGCTGGGAGCTGTTGGTTGATCCTATGTTCACCAGGAATTTCTCTGTGGCCAAGAGTGGTTGTTTTGTTTCAGGCCCTTCACCAGTGGCAGCATGATCCCTGGCAACAGCAGCTGCCCTTTGACATGAAGCATTGACCATGTCTGTTGCCCGGTGATGGACCTCCTCGTAGGTCCTGTCCTGTTGGACAATATGATTAACAGCTCTCACAAGGTCACCTCACAATGCTGCCCACTGTTCATGATTGTGGTGACCCCTTGAAAGCAGGATGCAATGGTTGTGTCTGAGGGCATCCAGTATAGTGTCATTTTCCACAGATGAAAATGGAGGATGCCTCTGTTGGTACATCATTCCTGCCAGACAACAAGAGGGGAACACATCACAGATACATGGATGTCCACTATGTACATACCCTAAACACACAAAATGGCCTGCACTATCCACTGCTGCCTCATGTCATACCCCACAGTTTGGCAACACACTTGTGGCCATCAACAAAATAGTAGCAATACTGGGTAATGTCCCTGTGTGCTGTGACAGATTCTGCTGTATGTCTCTACAGCCATCACTGCAAATCCCTAATAATATGTGATTCGGACAAATAACAGTGTGCTATTCCAACAACTATATGGGGACAGTCCAGCAACACCAGTGTTACACAATGCCAGACAGCAATGGAAACCTGATGTAGTATATATTCCCTGTAGGCATCATACCTCTCAACCATGCAGATGTTTGCAGAATGTCACCATGTTTGCCTCATAGATATGGTCCTTCTTTCACAAACTTGTGGATGTCTGACAAATGGTTGTCCACTGATTGATGGTTGCTGTCAGAAAACTGATACAGAATCTGTCACCTGTCAGACCCCTCAGACAACATGTATTCTACAGTAATATCTGTTACTCTAGTCCCATTTTTACTTTTTATGGCCAATATGTATACTCTGTCACTGAGTTTGGGTCTTTGTCCCCCCACTAAATATGGCTTTGCCCTGATTTTTTATTGTAGGAGGTTGAGAGGTATGTTAGGCATAGTTCTCGGCCAGATAGGGACGGATGTTCACAAAACAGGGACTTAACCAGAATACATCAGGTACATTCAGGGATACTTTTACAATGTTAGTACTATTTGTGTGTGACATTGACAGACTGAGAGGTGAATTATAGTACATTGTTTGATGTTACAGGAGTGTACACCCTTAGAGTCACTATGTCTTACGTGTAATCCACTACCTTTACTACAACAGCCAACCATTGTAGGAAGGATGGACTGGGACAGAACAGAGATGTTATTCAAATCAGGGACAATTGAGAGACATGCCTGTAGGTGTGGGACAGCAGAGTATCACTGACATGTCATCAGAGCTCTAATACAAGCCTACTGTTTTAATCCCTATTCCCCATACCTCTATCCTCCCATCTGCATCCCGTTTTATGAGGAAATGTCATACATACCTGGTAGAGTGATGTATTCCTTTTTTTGAAATGTTCCTCTGCAAATGCTTTGCATATACATTGTCTGTGTGAGTAAAACCAAATACAGACCTGTTCCCCCATAAGTGGTTGTTTGCCTTTTGTAGGTAATACTCATTAACAGGGAATTGCCTCTGCACCAATCTGTGCCTCAGAATTGCTAACTGCATCCAAAACAGCTGAATTGCACTATTGTTAGCCAATGACATAGCACCACAGAGCAATATACAAGGTCTTCATGTAAGCCTTGGCCCCTTTCTAAGTTTTTGAGATGGACATTACTGAGGTGTGGAGACTACAGCATCATAGAGGGTAAGTACAAATACTGTCCACTGTAGAGATGTATGAAGTATGTCCACAGTTTTGCCTCATATGTTTGGTCAGTGCCCCATATCAGTGGGGTCATCTGGCAGTTCACTGGCAAACACTGCAGGTTGAGGTCAGAAAGGGGAGAGAGACGTGAGTGTCACACTTCATACCCATCAGAATATGCATGCTAATGCAGTAGCTGCTATTCTATCAACTTATTATCTTTGCAGGGGTAAACTGTGAAACATGTACCTATCTCTGGGCCTTTGCCCCCCCTTTATGCATGGTTGTTTCCGGATCCCTTGTTATAGAAAGTTGCGAGGTATGGTTGGTCTGCAGCAGCTACCTTAACATACAGTCGTGTATGCTCCAGGCTGCAGCTGCTGCAGCCTAGGACACAATGGGCGGAGTGAGAACACTTTGGAGGCCTGCAAGCTGTATGTGTAACTGTGACAGCTGTGGCAGCTCTGTCATTACAGCACAGCCAGGGTAAGGGTACCCGTTACAATCAAATCAAGGCATGTGCTTAAGGAACATCTGTTATGCAACAGTGCCAATAGCAGAGTAGTCGGTGACATGTAGTTAAGTTATATGAATATGTGCAGTGTGTCCTTACCTGCAGGCCTATGACTTGCAAAACTGTGTAGATAATTCAGTAGCAGTAACCTATGGGGATTAAAAGTGCATGACTCAGTCATTACTTCCTGTGTTCACAACAATGTAATTGAAGTCCAACACACTGAATTCAAACCCAGGACTGTGTGTGGCAAAATGTTCTGTATGCAAGGCATTGACTGAGCTACTGAGTCAGTACTACAGCAGGTGTGTTTGCCAGATATATATATGTTGACACACAGGCTGTGACACACATTGTCTTCATCCATCAGTATGTGCATGGCTTTCAAAGGCAGTTGATCTGCAGCAGGGTCCCATTTGAACATATGTACTCTGCCACTGATGCCTTAGCAGGTGTGATTGAAGATGTTGCAGGTAAAAGGAAACATTTACCTGCTATCCCAGGCCTCGCATACTGCCATTATTTATTTGGCTGTCTACTGGTGTATTTTTGCATCAAAGTCCCAGGTACACTCCCATTTGTCACATTAGGTTTGATTTCAGTCTGTCAGTGGCAATCAGTATATATTGCTGGAAACACCTGTTTTTATTAAGGTCTGTGTGGCCTAGTGGGTTAGTGTTGTAGTTGACAGGTGTCCAGGTTTAAAACGTGGCAGGGGTGATTATTTTATACATGTGCCTAACACTTTGAGAAATACACAGGAGCATTAAGGTACATTAAAGCTCATTTAAGTGGGTTTGCACGGTGTGGTGTGTCATGCTGCATTGTAGTGTTCTGCTTAGCTCTGTGCAAACCTGCTCTAAAAAATTAAAAAGAAAAGAAAATCGGGGTGATAGTACAGTGGTGAAATTGGGGTAAGCAGGGGGAAAAACTTACTGAAAGGCAGGTAGGGATGTGCAGGAAGGGTGTAGGGAAGAACCATATCTTTCCATTTCTAGTACAGCAACAGCTCTGCAGTTTGACAGATTTTGTGGATGAATTTGGACTCTCAAACACCAGAGAGAGGGCTGAGGACAACATAAATGTGTTGTCAAGCCAATTGGACCAAATTAGTTGTGTCCAGTGGATGTGTGCAAAATGGAGAGCTATGTATGGGGCAATATTTTTCTTGTGGGACAGGTGTCCATTTTTTTTTTTTTTATATAAGGAGAAAGTTAGGTAGTGGAGGTTGCATTTGCAGACAGACAAGACAGCAGACAGAGGTGGTGTGTGACACATGGGGGGGGGTAAACACTTTGGATGGGGAGAGTGTTGTAGAATCTGAAGTGCATGCGCCTCCAGATAGCAGCGTGACTGAGGTCCCCACCCATGGGCAGTCTGCACTGCTCCTTTACCGTCCTGAAGGTGGTTGTGCTGGAGACTGGGTGCCAGGGCCAGCCGGCCCCACCAAGTTGTTGAGTCTGCCCTCAATCCAGTGCTGTTCATAGCTTCTGTAAACAATCCTACACACCATGGATGGTAGGTGATCCTGGGTGACTACCACCCCTCTGCCACTGCTCCCAGGGGTAGACAGGCCCCACCCACTGAGGCAGTTCCACCCAAAGGTGGTGCAGGGCCAGCAGAGGGGGCACCAATGGCTTGGGTCCCAGATGTGCTGGAACCCGGTGCCGTGGCCGGCTGAGGTAGGGTAGGCAGATCAACAGGAACTGGCCTACCCTGACATGCTGTGGTTATGGAGGTGAAGCAATACATTTAGGTTAGTTATGAACAAAACCATTGTTAGTAATAACAGCATGCCAGAACATTGGAAATAACCCCATTTACATTCCAGTGCATATTATGTAAAACACAACAATGAATAACAGAACAGTCAGTATATTATCATGCCAGTAACAGTTATGGCATCTGGCCAACAGCATAGGTAATTCAACAAGATATGTTAATATGCAGCCATTATAATACATAATAATAAAACACATGCCCCAAAATAAAGTTTATGGAACATATGCTAAAAGTAAACCATAACCAATGCATAACAATAAAATATCTGAAGGTAAGGGTTGGGGAGAGAGAGAGAAATACAGTCCATTAATACCATTATTGGCTATACAGCTGACAACAGTCTGCTATCCATTCTACAGGTATGTCCTTTATTTATGTGTAAAAGTGCCCTATAGCTGCTGTATGGGCCAAGCAATAACAGCTGCAGGTACACAACTACACAGAACACTTGCACATCATGTGTGCCTATATAACTACCAAGGTATACTGTGGACTGATGTAGTGTTACTTTGCTATTTACATAATCTTGTTGATGATACTTCTGTGACAGAGTGATTACACAACAGTAATTACATTCCGTGACAGCATGACACTTGCGACACATGTATGTGTACAGTATGGGCAGTCGACAACTATCATACCTTGCTTGGCAGGCATGGGGATAGAACCCAATAGCAGTAACTGCAGAGGACATCTACATCAAATGTATTAATCGACTGCAGCAACCTTTAACACACACTCCAGACATGTAGCCATACCAAAGCTTACACATTTTATTTATTTTCTTTTATTATTAATACACTTATTTCCTGTATTTTATGCTGTATTTTCACATTCCTGGTAATGACTAACAGTCTGTGACATGTAAACACACAATAAAGTCCTCATAATATGGGAAACCTCACCCATTTACCAGTAGTTCCTGTGGAGGGAATATCTGTAAACATTGTAATATTTAGATATGAACCAGTAAAAACAAGTAAAATGACCAAGAAGACTAGGAATTAAGAGATGGAAGCCACAGATACTCCAGTGGCTGAACACTTTATTGAGCGCTTTCGTCTCGGTATAACAGACTTCTTCAGAATAAATAAACCACATATGTGTAAGCTTAAATATATACTCCTGCCACACGATAGGTTAACAATACCCTAACCACACCCCCCCCTTACTGTGACATAAGCCATAAAAACAGTTACAACCCAACAACAAATATGATTACTATATTCCATATAAATCACATACAATAAGCAGATCTAAGTTTTAAAAAAGGACAAAGAGATTTTGTTGTTCAAGCCAGGGAATACACTGACATTTAATTTGACCTGCCATTTCATTTCAATAAATTCTAAGTAGTCATCAACAGGCCCCCCTGTCTCAAATCTACATGATCTATGACACAAAACTTGAAAGAATGAGTGGGAAACTCACTGATATGTCTGAAAATGGCATTTTTATCATCTTTGTTAGTTATGTCATAAAAATGTTGGTAAATTCTTTGCTTGATAGCCCTTTTTGTCTTGCCTATGTAAAATCCATCACAAGACTGAAAGAGCCACACAGACCACCCCCTTAGAGTAACAAAAATACTTTTTCTTTGGTCTAATTCTCCCAAAGTTGTAATTTAAATTTGTCCCTTGTCAATCATAAACTTACATTATGGACACCTGCTGGATTTGAAGCTACCACCCTTCTTTATCAAAGGGAATGGTCTTTCTAGTAACCCTTTAAGGGAAGCCTCCTTTTTATAAACTATGGTAGGAGTTTTTCCTAGAAGGGTGGAAGTGTCAGTGTCAAGATTAAAAATATTCCAATGTTTCTTGATAATTTTTCCGAATGTCATAGAAGTCATCATTAAATGGTAACACAAGGGATCTCCTGACGCTCACCTCATTGTCACTAACATCTGTTTGTCTTAGTTCCAGACTAGTACCTAAAAGGGTATGATATGTGATAAGTCCCTTCCAGTCTTCTTCACCTCATCCATAATATCTACCACAAATTGGTCAGGGTATCTCCTATTAGTCGACATACCATGCAATGTTAAACATGCACTAAAAAACTCCTTAAGGTCAGAAATCATTCTGGCCAGTCTGACATATTGCCCTTTCACCAAGGCTTTCTTTTGGTGAATGGGGTGACAGCTGCTGTAATGCAAAAGTGAGTTTGAATAAGTGGATGTCCTATATAATAGGGAGTAAAAGTTTTTTTTTTATATAATCCTTCTTCAATGTCACATCCAAATAGTTGAGTCTGTCCTTATCCACACTCATAGTGAACCTCAAAAAAGGGGCAGTGTTAATAAATTCAAAAATGTCATCTAAATAACACCCATAGAGTACCCAACAATTTTTATAGGATGAATCCAGGATGTAAAGATCTTCCCACTGGGACAGAACAATGTTAGCAAACACCAGGGTACAGCATGCCCCCATTGCTACCTCTTGGGTTTGCCTAAATAGCTGTCCTTCAAAGACCAAGAAAATCTGCATGACAGAGATACTAGGTAAAGCATACATTACTACATAGAATTCAAGTGTACACAATACATTGTTAGTGTGCTGAAATTTCTGTGAAGTCAACAAACAATATCTGATTATAGGTTATTATTTGCAGTCTACAAATAGTGCACTTTTGTACCTGCCTGCAGCAGCATACCTCATAGCCTGAATGCATGTCACTGACACGCAAGGGTGAAAACAATACAATCCTGCTGTACATGATTTACCTTGGTGTTATTGCTATTGGTCCATGTGTCATTGCAGACCAGTTGTCAGTAGTCATTTATTACATAACAACTCTGAACCTGCACTTATTGCACAACAGACATTAGTAGATATACCTTCATGCAGGTACTGATATTTTGTGTTTTTATTGCAGAACAGTTATAATAACTGATTTCTTGCAAAACTGCCCTACTTCCACAGTTATTGCACAACAGACTTTATTAGAGATACTTTCATGGTATAATTTCATGTTTTTATTGCAGAACAGTTATTATGCAGGTGTTGAAATACAGCTGTAATTCCACAGTTATTACACTGCAAACTTTATTGCATATACTTTATAATGGTTAATGCTTTAGTCTTCCCTGCTTATGGGACTACAGTTGGCAGTATGCACTTCTTGCAGTACACTTGTAAGTCCACATTCATTGCAATACAATCTTTACTGTATATATCTAATCATATTTAATGCTGTACTCTTTCTTGCCTATTTGATTATAGATAGCAAAATACATCTGCACTCACCACACTCGTGGCCAAGTACCGAGCAAGCACCTTGATGTTGCGAGCCTTCTCCTCTGCAGCTGCTGGGAGAGTAAAACACCATTATGCATACCAGTTTAGGAGGCATTCAAGATTAGATATTGGTGAAACACAGATAATGGTACTAACATACATGGGAACATTTCCCAACCCAGAATTCTTGGACTCAGGTGTCCAAGAGAGAGCCCCCTTCCATCTTTTTGGGTCATCGTGGTAGTGAAGACACTTCTCACCTGTGTGGGGAATACCAGTTGCACTGGTGAGGTCCCTTGCCAGATGGTCCCAGGCCTCCACCTTGCACTGTGAACCCTGGTAACCTCCCTTTATCAGCTGGCCCCCATGGTTTTTGATAAGAAGTCCAACCATGACCCTGGACTCCTGAATGCCCACAGGTGCTTCCCAAAGCGCGAACCCTCTCCAACACCTGCCATTGTATCCTTCAGAGACATAACTCCAATGGATTATGCTGTATTCCCACCTATTGGGTTTAATATAGGCTGTTCTCCTGCCCTTACACACCATTGGGCAATATTTGAAAAAGGACTGCATTGCTTAGCATGCAAACCAGCGCAGCTGAGCAGTGATAAAACCCATATGCTTAGCAGTGTGCAAACCAGCTAAGCGATGCCAAGCAGTGCATAAACATTAACCGCCATTATTTATTTATGCAGTGCTTGGGGAACCGTGGTGGTGGTGCTGCGGTAGCGTTGCCGCCTCACAGTAAGATGCTGTCCGGTTCGATTCTCAGCTAGAGTGTCTTCTGCTTTGAAACATGCGTGAATGGGCGTACCTCCGTTGAAGGTAGTGCGTCAGGCCTGGCAAGCCGGTACGTAAAAATCAACTGCCAATCATTAGCGGACCAGAGTTCCTTTGTGGCGACCCCTAACTGGGAAAAGCCGAAAGACACAAACATTTATTTATGCAGTGCTTAGCAGGTCTTAGCAGAGCTTAGCTTAGTGCATCTGGCCAGTATTTCAAAATAATTTGCATAATTTGTATTTCATTTTTATGCACACAGTTGATGCCAGCACTGGCATACAACAGAAGGATAATGCTGTACTTTTGAATGGTCGTTGTACAGACAGCACAGCATTTAGACAGAATGATAATAGTTTGCAAACAGGAGTTGATGAAACAGTTGCAAATTTAGATCAGTTTACAGAAAAAAGGTCTTTATAATAAATTAAATCAAGCAATACCAGGCCAGATATGAACACACCAAAACTTTAATGAATAATCCCTGTATTTTGCTTGTTAGTAAAACTTCTTCAGATAACAAAATATTTAAAACTCTGTTTAAATAGTATTAAAGTCATGTGACAAGAATCATGTGATAAAACATCATATATAAAAAGACATTTAACATACAAATCCCAACACAGTTCCACACCTAAAAAAGTCACATCCTGATTTATGAGTATAAGTAATGTATCTAAACACCAGACAAACACAACATATGCACTCAAACTTTACCCCACTATATCAAGTATTATACTGTCACCTGTTCTGTGCATTTGATTTTAAGAGAGAAGCAATCAAAGCTTGCTCATTCAGTCTCAGCCAATTATATGCATTACAATACATCTGCCAATATATTTCTCTTATTTACAATAATATTGGCCAAGAACCTCTAGGAACTGATCTAAGCTGTTCAACCACTGTAAATTTAAAGACATGAGTCGGATATTCTCATATATGTTTAAATAGGGTATTGGTACTTCTACCTTTCCATATGTCATATAAATGTTCATAAATGTGTTCACTGAATCTTCTTCCATCTTCCCTAAATAAAAGCTTTCACAAACTTGACATGAAGCAGCATAAATCACTCCCATACTTTCACAATCAAGCCTATCCTTTATATTAAAATATTTACTCCTTATGTTAAAGAAACCCTCTCAAAAATGTGTTTACAATTACACCGTCTGCAGTTTCTCATGCCAGGATTTCTAGCTATATGTTTCCTTTTAAACTTTTTTTTCCACTTCTCTTGTCCTCTACTTTACCTAGTCCTTCATGTCCTCTCCCTGTTTTCTGACCATATCAACTAGCATTATGGATGGACAATTTCCCACAGTTTCTCCAGCCAGCCTGGTCAACATGGGCATCCTGAGGCAATGCAGCAATTCATGTACACTGACTACCCACTTCTTTTCATCTACACAAATTCTTTATGTGAGAGATGCATCTATATCAAGAACCTAGAATTCAGGCTCTCTCACTCACCAGTCAGTTCATCTGATACCAAGCAGGTTGTCAGCATGCACACCTCACCTCCTGCAACTACCAAACCAACAACACGTAAACCTACATATGCAGAGATCATTACCAGAAGCTTACCTACATATCAGGGACCTCCCAAACACAAGCATGATTCACATAATACATCCTCTACAAAACATAGTACACATAATATATTACACACCAGTGTCTCACCAGTCAAGCCCTTAAGGCATTACACAAAAACAAACATCTTAGTCATAGCAGACTCAGTTGTGAGACACAGATATCCTTATCACCAAGTTGGATAAGGAAAAAGTCATGGTCAGCTGTCTGTCTGGTGCCAGGATTTACCACATCACACATGCATGCAAGTCTCTCGACATCAGACACTTATGACTCTATCATAGTCCATGTTGTTGTGAACTTGAGATATACCTTACTGAACTATATGAAAAGAGACATAACTGATCTCTCTAATTATGTGTCTCAGGTAGGTATGTCCCCAGCCTTAAGCAGCATTTTACCTTTGCCTAGGATGATACTTCAGTACATAGAAAAAATGATCGACTTCAACAATTGGCTTAGTTTCTGTTGTCATTCAAACCGGAGCCAATATCTGTCAGCCTGAGATGACATGGTTGACAGACTTCGATGTTTTACCAGAGATGGTCTTCATATGTCACCCCTTGGATTTTCATTACTGCTCTGTTACTGCATAAGGCTCTTGCCACACTCATAGTGCCTTTTTTAGGCAATGCCACAAGAACAAAATTCCTGACATAAAAATATCCTCTAAAAACAAACTCAAGGTTATGCTGATAAATGCTAGGAGTCTAAATCAGAAACTGCACTCACTGGAAGCAGTCTTCACCTTTGAAGATGCTGATATTTGTGCAGTCACTGAGACCTGGTTTAAGGCTGTGGAGAGCAGCCCAATGATACCAGGTTACGTTTCCTTCCACACATTCAGACCACAAATTGAAGGCATGAGAACAAAAGGAGGTGGTGTATCAATGTTCATTAAAGATAAATATACCACTATATTGGTTAACCAGCACGATTCCCTTGAATTACTTCAGGTGCAAAGGACAGTGGGTAAGACCCCTATTCAGGTCATTGCCACCAATAGGACCCCCTCCATGAATCAGGACATCCACTCAGCCTACTTGGATCTACTTGAGTCAATTAAGACACAACCAAACACCCTGGTTTAGGGTGACTTTAATTACCCATCCATTGACTGGGCAAATTATATGTGTTCTAACTCACTTGCCCAAAGATTCCTGGACTTTGTTATCTCCCAGTGCCATGGACCAGCTGGTTGGTACAGCCACAAAGGGCTCAGACATCCTTGATCTGGTACTCACCAACATGGGGGACTGCTGCACCACACCCCAGTGTGTAGCCATCTCTAATGAGATCTGATCACAAATCAGTCACACAAGCCCCCCTTAGAAACAGCTAGACTAAAACACTTCACCAAGGCCAATTACAAACTCTTACGTGTCAGCATAAATAGCCTCATAGCCCCTCCCCCACTGATTGAACAGACACCTTTGCTAAGTTATACGCCAATGCTTTATAGGAGCACCTGTACAATTGTACTGACGCTGCCATACCTGATAGAACCAAAGCAAGATCTTCAAGGAAAAACAAAGCTGCCTGGTGGACAACTGCCATTAACAGGCAATACAACTGGAGAAAGAAATTGCTATCTAAGAGCAGGAAGGAATGGTCTCAAAATTGGAAACATTCTCTCAATTTAAACAAGCAAATAAGACTCCTAGTGAAGTCCTCCAAAGCTAACTATGAATCCAAATTAGCTTCCCTAACTAAGGATAACCACAAGGCATTATTTATTTACTTCTGTAACCTCAAAGGCAAGACCCAGATGTGCATTGAACTTGTAGTTAATGGCATTACATATACAAAACCTCTGGATATAGCAAACCTGCTGGCTTACAGGTTCAGTGGAAACTATCTCTGAGGCCAAAAACACAGCCTCTATGGGATCAGACAACATCTCAGGCTGTGTTATACATAGGTTAAAACAGGAATTAGCATCACCATTGGGAATGCTTTTCAATCTCAGCCTAAGCACTAGCTTCATCCCAGTGGAATGGAAAACAGTTACTGTCTTCCCTTTTCACAAAGGGGATGCATCTACGAACCCCATGAACTATTGACCCATTAGCCTGACCAACCTTATCTGCAAGGCTATGGAACTCATCATGCACTTTATTAACAAATATATAGGAAATCTCCAAATGCTCAACCTTTGAGGCAGTCAAAGCCCTAGATGAAGGTAAATCTGTTTATGCGGCCTACCTAGAATTAACCAAGGTGTTTGACACACTCCCCCACTCAGGCATCCTTGATAAATTCACTTAGCTGGCTATCAATGCATATACTGACAGGTGGGTTGCAAACTGGCTCACTGATAGAACTCATACAGTCAAATTAGGGGACTCCACCTCCTCCAGCTGACCCATAACCAGTGGTGTTCCAGATGGATCAGTTCTGGGAACCCTACTCCTCAGAATCTACTACTCCAAAGTACAGGTTAAACCTAAAGGACTGTGGCTGACAAAGTTTGCTGATGATTGCAAACTGGGAATGATCATTGAAACCTCTAGCAATGTCAACACCCTGCAAGAAGGTCTTATGCAAATTAATGACTGGTGCCAAAGTCATGTTCTTAAACTTAATGCAAAAAAATACATCATCATTCCCTTTGGAAAGGGTGATCTTCCTGCAAACTGCCACATCAATAGCAAGACCGTAAGCACACAGTCAGTGGTAACAGATCTGGGCACACAGGTAAACAGCAACCTTAACTTTGATCACCATGTCTCCACAATGGTAACAAGGGCATTTTATATTGCTTATCGCATAAGTAAGGACATTGCCTCCAGAAAGAAGAGGTTATAACCCCACGGTACTCTTCTCTCATCAGGCCAATAATAGAGTACAATGCTCTTTGTTATGTTCCTTTCCAAACACCTGCAGCAAATGGAAAGACCACAAAGGTTCTTTACAAAGAAAATTCAGGGTCTTCAAGAACTGTCTTATGCGGACAGACTAAAATCATTGTCTCTTTACTGTGTGTTGTACAGACTGCTCAGAGGTGACCTGTGCCTTGCATATACAGCAATCTCTGACCCAGTTTTAATGGAAATGCTTCACATTTGCCAGTCAAATGGCACATGGGTCACTCACTCAAAGGACCTAAACCTGGTATGTGACATCAACAGAACTTGCTGGAGAGAGAGATTCATCTCACAGAGGTTCCCCCACCTTTGGAACAAGCTTCCTATTCATGTTAAACAAAGCCCCTTGTTGGCCCTTTTTAAGCATAATTTGGATGATTAGATGGGTAACTGGAAATTCACCCTGGGGCTTTCACCTGTGCCTTCTTGGACAGGGGCAATAGGTGCTGATTTTAGTGTCTGCTTGAACCACACACTCTTGGGAACATAGGTTGAACTTGGCTAGGCTTGTAAGGGCACTGGGGCCATTAGCATAGTAATTTCCTATGATCATATGAAAGAGTAGATGAAGAGGAAAGCTCAAAATAAAGAAACAATAGAAATTGTACTTACAGAATATGTTAAAAAAGAAAGTGGTATGGGAGAAGGAAATACTAAAGAAAGACTAAACAATGAGAGGTGGTTAGATCAAAGTGATACTATTGATATACAGGAAGAGAACATATTTGCAATTTTTGGAAGTTAAAAGGAAGAAGAAGAAATTGAGACAGGAGGACAAGGAAAAATTCAATTGCTGGACGATTTGGGAGAAGGAACAGAAGAATAAGATTTTATATATATATATATATATATATATATATATATATATATATATATATATATATATATATATATATATATATCCAAGGTGATCACACCCTGTGTTAAAGTGTCTTCTAGATACAAATCAAAATTTTCATATGCTATATTAATTTTATTCTTTGAAATAACACTATACTTAGTAACATCCTGCATCCTATATATATCTTTTTCACAAGATTTCTCAAATATCAAAACCATACTTTTTAGAGCAGTGGGTATACAAAACTTTTTTTTGTGATAAAATTTAAGGTAGGTGTTAGACTGGAGTCCTTATTCATAATTGCTAAATTCAGTTTCTTAGTATAGACTTTCAAATCCAATATTATATCAGAAATCGCCACCCTTCTGTTTGGGACAAACTTGAACCCTTTATCAAACCTTTCTCAAACAAGTGAAATAATTAAAATCAGTTAACAAATGAGTACAGTTAAAAAATAAATCTTTTCCATGTTCAAATTCTACCATCATGGGCAAAGTAGTTTCATCCATACTGAATGGAATTTCTCCTAATCTTATCATGGGCTCTCTTCCCCTCACTGGGAACTTCTGTGGTCCCTGTTTCCACCCCCAGTCTCTCTTGTCTATACAATGGTCATTTTTTGCATGTACTGTCATGTGTGGGTAATGTGGACTGTTCTGGGTGTTTGTTTCTCAACCTCTGTGACCTCCTTGGGAAGAGAGAAAATCCAATGTGTCCAAAAAGCCCTCACAATCATGTCACCCCATAGAGTTGGATGGTGGTCATGGACCCCAAGTTTTTCCTCACTAAATGGTTGATCATACTCTGTCATTAATTAAATTTGTTCTCCCATACTCTCCCCTAAATGCCATACTGTTCCTTCCAATCTCTTAAAGGGGTGCAGTATTCCAACTGCATAATCTTTTTCAACTCTATGAAGTTTCTTTTGTTTTTGGTTTCTAATTTGTTCAGTGTATTCATCAATTTTCTTAAAAATATTGTCATATGTATTCTTGTGATAATCAAAGAGTAAATCCTGGAAAATAGAATCCTTAAGTATCCTAATTTCATTAATCAAACTGTTAATATGTGACACATTAAATTTAATATTAAATTCTAATAATACCGTCCCTATTGAATATTTCAACTAAGTACTTGTATTTGTCAGACCCTTTGAAAACACCAAAGAGAAATTTATAAAGTCTCAGACCCCTAGGAACTTTTTATATCTAATACATTCTTTTAGATAGCAATTATCCATTGTAATGTACTCACCTTTGTCAGTTTCTTCTCTAGTATAGATAACATCATTTTTAAACTCGGAGTTAGATGACTGTTTCATTGAACCCTGTGTAGAAATGAAAGCTCTTCTTCAAGCCATCCATTTAGATCAATGTTACTCCATGTGAAAGCTCCATAAACATCGATGTGAATGTTCCGTGCAGGCTTCTGGTCACCAGAACCTACTGTATCATGAAATGTTATACCAGTCACTTTCCTGCCCATAGAAACCCCATCTCTGATAGTTGGATGTGAATGAGTTGCATTAACACTGACATCATCTTGTATACAGGGGTTGGAGAAACTCTGGATATACCTTTTATACCAGGTGTGTGTGTGTGTGTGGGGGGTTGAGTTGTATGTGTCCCCATAAGGTGAATTCCAAAATCTGTTGGTTTCTAAACCAGTTGATGTTAAAAGGGAAGTCAAAGAAAAAATGGAGAGAATTTGACTACATTGCTGAGTAAGTAGATTGAACAGGTGAGTAAGGATGCCATGTTGATGATCCAAAACTTTGTTTCTCGACCCTTCCTTAGTTGAAATGTTAGTATCACTGACCACCTTAAAGTGAAGAAAGTAGATGGCAATACATACTAGTATTTAAATAGACTGTGTTCACTTGATGAATGCATACATGCCTATATATATTGTGACATCTGAGCTTCTGGCTTACCATGGTATTCAATGGGCTGACCTTCAATTGACTTTCAACAAATGCAGTGTTTGACATTGTGGTCTCGACAGAGTGGAATTTGACATTCTGGTCATCTAATCATGAGAATTATATCTGGATAGATTTCTGTTATTGCCCTTTACTGGGGATTTGCTGAAATCATATACTGACTTGGAAGAACAAGTGCTGTGAAACCATGGAAAGAAACTAAAGTTTGTGTAGTAGCTGTTGTTTACAGAAGTTAAGACCCCCTCCCACCACATCATGTTCTGAATATAAATCATGAGAGATATTATCTGTGTCTCAGAAAAGAGAGTTGAAGAGATTTTGTACTCAGGAATAAGGATATACTCTCACAACTGCCTAACAAAACCAGCTAAGTACAGAACAACAAAGAAATCACGCTTAGTGTGAAGTATGCATGTTTGAAACCACACCTAATTCCAGAGGCACCAAATAGTTAGGGAGCAAGTAAAGAAAATGCTTAATGATGTAAAAAAATAATTCCAAAGTCAATAGAATAATCTTAAAGTAGTCATTCAAAAACCTGCTGGATTTATAAGGTTCTATTTTGACTTCAAAAAGATGAATAGCAAATCAAAATTTGATTCATCTCCCATGCTCTGATTAAGATACTGGACAATGTTAGGTTTCTGCCTACTTTATACCTAAACAAAATGTATTGTGAAATTTAAATAGCCTAAGGTGGTATGAGTTTTACAACATTCTTTGCACTTGATGGACTTTTCCCACTATGGAGTCCTGTCTTTTGGCCTCCAAACTGCAACTATTACATTCTAGAATCCAATGGATGAGGTTCTTAGGACCCCTACCACATATACCACTTGTCTATTTAAATTATATCTTCATTTTCATTAAAGATTGGAAAACTGTATCACTAGCATTCAATTACTTTTCATTCCCTCCATCAATTTATAACTGTTAACCCAGCTAAGTACAAGTAAGGTGTGGCAGAAGCTTACTATTTAAGCTATATCATCAGCAGATAGATAATAGTACCACAGACTGAAAAGGACCAAACAATTGAAACTGGCCTGTGCTTACCACAAAGAAAAAAGTCAAGGTGTTCATAGGCCTCACATGCTATTACTAGAAATGTATTCTTAATTTAGTTGCCATTGTATGTCCCTTGACTGATGTCCAAAAGTAGAACTCAGTTTTGAATTATATGAGCAGATAAAGAACAACAGGCTTTTTAACAGCTAATAGCTGGGCTGAGTTTGGAACATATACTGATAAATCCCGACTTCTTCAAACAGTTCCTTAGTACATACTAATGCCTTTGAAATGGGCATTGGTTCAGCATCAGCTTAGTATTGTTACAGTCAGAGCAGAGGGAGGAAAATTCTGTATGTTACAAAATGTCAAAAATGTTGACAAATACACCATCAGTAGTAATGGAGTCTCTAGTACAAATTACCACTACCTTGGGAAGGAGGTTGTCCTTGTTACAGACCATGTCCCTTTCAGTGACTTTGCATATAGAAGGACAGTAACTTTAAGCTATCACATTATCTCGTTAGGCAATGATCATCCATCCCTACAATTTTAGAACTAATGATTATCCAGGTCACTGCCACCATAATGTGGATGGGGTATCTGGGGAGTATGGCTCATCTTCTGGAGCAAGAACTTATGGCTGTACTCTTGAGGGCACATTGCATAGTGGTGGTTGCTGACCCTTGGGATTGTTCTGCCTTTATGCTAAAATAGATGGGTAAACAGGTGTAAGAGAAAAAGGTAATAAGAATTAGCTGCAGGAAGAGGCATTTTGGGCCATTAAAATACTTAATTATATTCCACATTTGAGTCCTCTGGGTTAAAGAAGATCTGTTCAGATATTTCCAGTCTCTGGGAAGCTATGAGCATGAGAAAAACTGTCCTATTAACTTGATGGATGAAAATGAGTTTTACTTTTTGCTCAGTTGCCTGGTGGGTGAAAAGGAATCCTGAAAAAGACAGAAAAGAGTACTGAATATTTGCATGTCAGATTTGAGAGAAAAACCCTCTCGTATTTTAGGACACAGCATTCATGGAATTAACTGTAAAAGTGACAGTTTAATGCCTGTAAATAAACCTCCATTATGAAACTAAGAGACTAGGGTAACATATTGTATACGCATATATGGATAATGTGTATGCACATATACACATGCATTACACATTTCATATATATATATATATACATATATATATATATATATATATATATATATATATATATATATATAGAAAGAGAGACAGAGAGAAAGAGAGAGAGAGTCACTCACACAGAGATATACATGTATTATGACAAAACCGTAAAAAAGTAGAAGAATGCTACTTATATTAAAAGCACTTTTAAAGCTAAAAGAAAAAATACACAGATGCTGAACTGTTATTAAGCTTTTGTACTTATTAAGTAAAACACTTCTTCAGAATACAGTGAATGTAATGGAAACTGCTTAAAATATGAAATACAATCTATTCTAGAACACTGTAAGCAATAAAAATGCTTGAGTGAATTATTTCAACCAATCAACAATAACTAGATGTGTTAAAAAATGCAATAAACTGACAGAATAGAGTAATTGCATATCAAATAAAAAAAGTAAAGCTGAATCATGTAACTATATAAAACATATATCAAATGACAATGCAGAGAATAGTGTAAATACTACATCAAAGTGGAAGATGTGGGTGGGGCTGTGTCATACCATCGAAGAGCACACTTTATATTCATGTGTTCATTAAGCCCTGGGGGTACCTCTGCATTAAGTTGTAGCTGCCATTTCAATTCTCGACTCAAGATGTAAGTCATAGTTTCCAAAGAAGGAATCTATCTGTTGCAAAATAATAAATTCAAATTTAACAAAATGTGAACATGTGACACTATGTTTGGCAAGTGCACTGCTAAAATTCAAAGCTCTAATGGCCCCTAAATGCTCATTAACATAATCAGACAGTCTACAAGAAGTTTTCCCAGTGTAGAAACTGTTACAAGAAACACAAATACCTGCATAAACTACCATGGATGAATGCAAAATGTATATTTATCACCTTTACAAATATAAGAGCATATCACACATTTATCACAGCAGTGCATGCCTTTAAAACTGGTGTTGGAACTAGGGGCTTGGCAAAAAAAACTAGGAATCTCTGTTTTCTAAATGCATACGGATAGTTCTAGATTTTTTGAAAGTAAAAGATGGAGAGGTCCCTAAAGATGAACCTATTTGAGGAGAATCAGAAATAATATCCCAATTATTAGAAATAATTTCCCTAATGTTAGTCATGTCTCTAGAAATATGAATGGGAAAACTTGGAGATCTGTCTGCATTTGATATTTATCTAATCTGTGGTTGAAATCCAAACTGCAGAATGGGTAAAAATTTAATGTATCCAGCTGAGGCTACTTCATCAAAAATACTGTCAAGGGAGAAGGGTAATTTCTAAGATATAACTTGTTTTTCAGTAAGGTAGACTGAGCAAAAAACTCTTTATCATGACTGATTAATCTAGACAAACAAACTGTCCTCTAACCAAAAAAAAAAAATATATATATATATATATATATATATATATATATATATATATACGGGTCTACCTGACAACGCCGACGATGAGAACACCGACACCAGAAGATCAAAAACTGAGATGATTGATGGATGAAAACCCCGACGTTGAGAACACCGACATGTGAAAAGGCTGTGTAAGTATGCGGTAGTGACGGACGTTAGGGTTAGGGTGCGAGTAAGGTAAGTGTGCGATATTGACGGACTCTAGGGATAGGGGGGGGTTAAGTGAGTTCGGGTTAGGGCGCGGGTTAGGTGAGTGTGCGATAGTGACAGTCTTTAGGGTTAGGGGCAGGTTGAGTTAGGGTTAGGGTGCGGGTTAGGTGAGTGTGCGATAGTGACAGTCTTTAGGATTAGGGGCGGGTTAAGTGAGTTAGGGTTAGGGCGCGGGTTAGGTGAGTGTGCGATAGTGACGGACCTTAGGGTTAGGGTTTGGGTTAAGGTTATAGATAGTTGTGTATGTAAGGTTTAGTGTGGGTTTGTAAAGATTTTGGTGTGCTTCTGTTGTGTGTGTGCTTTTTGGACAGGGGATTTGTTTTGTTTGTTGATTGTCGGGATTGTGGTGTGCCGGGCATGTGAGGTTTCGTGTTTGTGAACTTTCGGTTATGTGGTGTCAGTGATTTCATTGTCGGTGTTGTCAGGTAGACCCATATATACACATATACAACATTTGATTACTGTGAAATTCTGACTGGGTAGGAGCCCATTTTTAGAGGTGGCCCGGGGAGAAAAGTTCCAAATATTACAAAACATTTTAAGAATTATAATTTTAGTCTTCAAAGATAATACAAAAATCAAATTCAGTTTAAATAATTATAACAAATCAGACCTAATATGAAAACATTGGTTCAGAATAGATACAAGTTATACACAATGATTAAATAATTAGAGAAATTTTAGCCAGTTTATAGAGAAATTAAAGGTAAGTTAGTATAATACAAACAGGAATTGCAATATGACGCGAGAGAAAAGCAGGCTTATGGTATATTTAGAGAAAAAAAAGCCAGGGGAGAGAAATAGAAGTAAGGAAGTGAGTGATGAAAGGAGAATAAGGAGATCCAAGGTACTTATAGGTATTTGTCTACATATATATATATATATATATATATATATATATATATATATATATGACATACAACCAAAAAACAATAAAAATAAAAATAAATACAACAAAACTAAACAGTAGAAACATTTCAAAACCAGACACCAAAAACTATGAGCACAAAAACATTGAAAAATCACTTAATGCTTTATTCACAAAACCAAACAGATCACCTTAGCCAAATTGATTAAATCACTAAATGCTATGAAGAAACCTATTAATGTTCACATTCATAGAAATACCTGACAAAAATCCCAATACAGAATAAGAGTTCTTTACATTCAAAATCATCTGAAGTTGTAATTCCTTTTTAATAACATTACAATAGGAAGAAGACAAAGGATGCCCAGTCAACCACATAATTTGGTTTTAAAGTGACAACATCTATTAAATTGTAAAAGGCAATCTGACAAAGTCCAAAAACTTCATGAAAAAGTGTATGCCACCCTTCATTGTAAATCTGGGTGTAACTCTTTAGAAAGTAAATCACTACAATTCCAAGATTAAGGAAGAAACACAAAAGTCAACGTTGACTTTAAATCCTCTCACATATCATTATTCTTGAACTTGCTATACATATAAGTCTCTTCAAAGTAACACCGCAATAAACTACCTTCTTTAGGAAAACACACTAATTCTGCAAACATCAAAATCATAACAGACAAAGGAAGAAACGAAATGCAAATCATTTGCTTCATATAGCTTTGAAATTGAACATTGCAGCTATGTGCAGATTCAAAACCCAAGAACTGCATTTTCTTCCATATATTTTTGCAACAGTAGACCCAACACTAAAAGAAATACTCCTAATCACTGCTGGTTCAGATTCACAGAGTACATTGGTAGGCTTCACTTCAACTGTATTAGAATCAAACTTTTTCAGTAAAAGCTCCCAAAATAAATGATATTGCTTCGGTGTCGTACTAGAAATCAAACTAAACTCAAAAAGAATTCTTTAGCAGGAGCCATATACCTAGATAAATCCAAGCAAAGTGCACAACTATCCATCACAAGGAAATGTGCACTTACACATCCACATTTCCAAAGCTGCAAAATCAGTATGATTTTCCAATACTGACATCACTAACACAGAGCCATCCACAAAGCATCTATAAATGAATCCTCCAGCTTTAGGCATCCAGTGCCCAAATATAGTTTCCTTGATACATCACACAGAACTATTCAGTCCTCATCTCTTCTGCCTCCTCAAATGGTTAACAGTCCTTACTAGAGTCTTTCTTGGAGGTATGTCCATGGCAGCCTGCAAGAATATTGAAGGCAAACATCCTTCACTGAAACACTAGTTGCATTATGCAGACATTCCACTCTATTATTTAACTCACTCAATGTGCCATACCTCTCCACCTCTACCATATAGGAAGTATGAAACGGAGCTTAAGATTTTGATAACTCATCACCAGATGATGTTAAAGTAATAGTTTGATTTCTACACTTTTCAGATGATTTACACTTGCAAAATCAATACTTTTTGCATCCATAGCCGTCTCTTAATAACACGAATAACCACTGATATTTGATATAAGATGCCTCTGCTGATTCTACAAAGTCCCATAAACAAATCAAATGTTGGAAGCCATAAAAATAACACATCTAGTCAAGCAGTAGGAACACTGGACAACCCCAGAAATGCATCTAACTTTAAATGAACAACCCATAACCTAACTGACCTATCAGAATAAACAAACCATGTCACAAACACAGAACAGAACAATTTTCATATACAGAAAGACTCACTCTCTCTCTGATAGATATATATGGGATCACTACCAAACACCAAAATTCCACAATCCCGAGACTCTAAATCCTGAGGACCAGAACCTCAAGATTGCAGAATCTCCAACATTAAAAAAAAAAAAAAAAAAAAAAAAAAGTAAAACATCCAACAAATTATTCTAACCTGTATGCAGGGGGGCAAGCTCTCCTGCGCCCCCCACACCCCCTCCAACTTAAATATACCAACTCCGAGATCGCACTACAGTGGAGTGAATGGAAAAGTTCCCATTCCACACTCTTCGGTAATTCCCATTCACTAATTTCAAGATTCCGCAATCTCGAGATTCTGATCCTAGAGATTTAGAGTCTCAGGAATGTGGAATTTCTGTATTTCATAGTGATCCCATATATATATATATATATATATATATATATATATATATATATATATATATATATGCACACACACACACACACACACACACACACACACACACACACACACATATATATATACACACACACACATATATATGATCTACACCAGTGCTTTGAATATCACAGTTGTTGAAATATGCTTTAAATAAGACAATTTATAAAGTCCCATTATTTATTTATTTAATTTATTTAACCTTTGTTGGCTGGGTCCTACTAGGTTAGTAGCTTCTTTTCAGGGAGGACCCAAGGTAGACTTTACATACTGGGGGAACTTTGGCCAGGGCACAGGGAAAATTCCCCTATCCTTCCAGGCATGGAGGCAGCTCGGAGAAGCAGGAAGCTGAAAATCTAACAGAGGAGGAAGAAGGAATTTTCAGGTTTTTGATACGAGTGGAGCTGTTAACTGAACAGCAGACAATTCAGATAGGTTAAATGGTGAATTGGAAGTTAAGAGGAGTTATGAGAATGGAGAAGGGATAAAACAAAAAGGAGAGTTAGTAAAAAGGCAAACAGGAGGAGTAAAAGCAGATATTATGGATTCAGAAGATTTGTTTCAACAAAATTTGTTTTCAACAGGTTCTACAACTTTTGAGTGTGCTGTTACAACCCTCCAGTCGGGGGGGGGGGGTTATGGGATGTTTATTTGAAATAACTTATTGAACACAGTGAACCAGAAAGTGAAAAGGCAGTATCATAGGGCAAAATAATGGACAGAATACAAGAAAAAGAGGTTCAAGATATAAGGAAGGAGGAAGAAAAGAAACTGTATGCACAAACAGTAAGGGAGAATGAAAGAAGAGAAGACAAGAAAACAAAAGTAAGAAAAATGTATCAGGTGAGGATAAGTAGCAAAAGGAAAAAGGAACTGGAGAGGTATAAAGTGTAGGACAGCATCATTTCACCACTGAGTATTGAACCCAGATAGGTAAGAGCATTTATTTGTATTAACAAAGATACTTTTTGTGACATTTTTTAGAACAATATTAAAAAGAAAGAATGAAAATCCTTGGAAATTATATGTCGTGCAGGCATTTAACAGAGAAACAAAAAAAAAGAGTATTTGTACAATTTTGAATTGAAGATGAAAGAGACGATTTAAAAGATTTTTTAAAAATTGTGTGTAGAGATGTAATGGACATTATAATGATTTATGACAATAGAGGTTTAGGGAATGGGGATGTGGTGTTATATTGAAAATGCAAAAAGACAAAATAATACATTTGCCCAGTATAATTAATGTGGATGAGAATAAGGGATTTGTTAGATACTGAGGCAACCAAAGACTTGCTTTTGTGTGGTAAAGATGATCATTTAAGTAATAATTGTTACAAAAGGAAAAGTTTTATTTGTGGTAAAGTTGGTCTAGAAGCAAAAATAAAAAAAAATAAATGTGAGAAAAAATGTATAGTGTGTGAAAAAAAATAGGACATTCATGGATGGACTATAATGCTAAAGAGAATCTTACACATTAAACAAACATTGACCAAGATAGGGAAAATGTTTTGGTAGATAATACAGAGCAAATACAAAAAGAAAAAAAATGAATGAGGAAGATATAAAAAAGGAAATAAAAGAATGCATGAGGGAAAAAAAGAAAAAGGTAAGAGAGGCAGTAGCAAGTAATTCAAGTGGTGAATGAGAAGATAAACGTATAAGAGTTAAAAGTAAAATAAATGTTATTAGGAAAAGAGTGAAATATAGAAAACATGAATTTAAAAATATAGGTACAGGAGGAAACAAAAATGATAAAAGCAATATAAACTTTTCTGTAAAGTGAGAACCCTAGCCATACATTTGAATAATATAAAGAATGTTCAATGAAGACTAGGAGTGTTCGAATGATACAGGTTGTTAGATATGGATATTATAGTATTATGAGGCAAAAATAACAGGAGAAAGAATACAAGTAAATTGGTTATGGGAAGGCAAAGTTATATGGAATTTAGGATAAGGAAAATGCTCAGGCATAGCAATTTTATGTAAAGAATGTGTAGAAATTCTGGATTATACATTAGTAGTGTTAGGGAGAATAGTAATATTAGCTATAAGATGGAAGAACCAAATATATAGTGTAATTGCACTTTATGCATACACTTTACAGAAACAGAGAGAGAGAGAGATTATGTTTAAGAAAATACTTGACTACGTTAGTGTGAATATGCAAATAATAGTGAAGATGTCAATTGTTATATTTTATTCTCCCGTTTAGTGTAACAAATTTATACAGTTTCCCAAAGCTTTACATTTATTTTATATTTGACTTCCCTGATGCTCTACTAAATCTGTTTTTGAATTCACACAGATAAACAGACACCTTTAGGTACTGACCTGGGCTAGCTCCAAGTCCTGGTCCATAGCCCCCCCCCCCCTTCTTGTTCTCCTAACATAATTCTAGTCTAAGCTTCCTAACCCTGTCAAACCTGTTTTCTCACAACTTTCTCCAAGCCCTTGCTCTTAGCCACCCCTTCTCTCGGTCTCTTAACAATCTTATTGTAAGCTTCCCAGCCCTGTCAATCCTGTCTATTCCCTCTGTCTATCTCTTGAGAGTTTACTTATTCCTCACCTGAGTTGCGGTGTCATCTTTAAATACTATAAACCTCTGCCTGACTACATTCTGTTTCTGTCTGTCCCACGGGCATTCATCAGTAGTGTGCACAACTGTAAATACCATTTGTACTTATGATCATACTTACATATTGAATCAAAAAACCTGATGTAGAAAGGCACCATCTTTTGACTTAGCTTTTCTGCCCTTGCTTCATAGGAACCCCGGTAGTGTACTCGCTTATAATATATTCCATTCTGTTTTAATTAGTACTCTATTCAGTCATAATTTACTGCATGCCCCTTTCTAAAACCCCTGCCATAACTACATTATTTTCCTACTTCTCAGTGAACTGCAGCTCCCCACTGGTGCATAAATAATAAAAACAAACAGAAAGGTAACATTCAAACTAAAACAATAGGTTGCCCTATTTCTGTAGTTGCTAACTTTCTCACTGATTGTTTTCTGTTGGTGACTGCTGCTCCTCTCGGAAGGTGTAACTCATTCTGTTTGCCATTTGGGCTCACTCCGCTCCCCTACCCTGTCCCCAAATCTCACCCACCCCCACTACCTGTACTTTTATACACCCCCTGACTCCTCCCCACCCAGCACCTCTCCAATCAAAATACTCCTAAGCCAAACCTCACCTACCTGTAGATCTACATCACCCCAAATATCCACCACTCCTACAATGCTCTACATAACATATCTCCCTATAACCCCATTTGCCGTACTAATCTCTCTCTCTTCTCTTACCTATCTCACACTTTTTCCCAACCCTTGTCATAACTCTGACACACACTCCACTACATCTTACCATCAACATCATTTCCCATCCTACTCATCCATCTCACATGAACTCTTTATCTATAACCCAATCTATTTTTTTCAAACCAAAACTGCTCCCAACCGAACCCCCCCGTACTCCCCTCTTAAATGTGGTACCAGAAAATCACTATTCTCACATAACCCAAACTACTCTTGCCCAACACACCGCCTCACTCTTCTACTCCACCACATCTCTCTCTCACTAGCTGGCACCATCCACCCCAACCCTGGACCCATCCCTATCAACAAACTCACCAAACCCTCCACTCAACCCACAAACTCAAAGTTCATTCGCCTTATAACACCTAATGCACAAAGCCTAAAAAAACAAACTCCCTAACCTCCATGCCTGGCTCTGCAATAACCACCCCAACATTACCGCCATTTCTGAAACCTGGCTGAAAACCAATATAAAAGATAGCGAAATCCTACCACCAGGTTTCCAAATCATTCGCAATGACAGAGCCCACAAAAAGGAGGTGGAGTAGTAATAATCTACCCACCTCCCATACCATAACTCCCTATTCCAATAAAACCTTTGCCATCACTGAAATTATAATAGGTTTACTAAAAATAAACAGCCACAAGTACATATGTATTGCTGCCCTCTATATTCCCCTGGTGATAATATCAAAACTCTTGAAAACATCCTGTCCTGGTTCTCCTCCAAAATAAAAAATGAAACCTATATACTCGGTGATACCAACATCAACTGGAGTACTATTAATTCTGAAGCCCCATCCCACACAATCAACCTGTACAACTTCTCTCAACTAATACAATCTCCAACCAGACCAAATAAAAATGGTACCTCTGGCGCCATCATTGACTGGATCCAAACTCACCCAAACCTTATCAACAAAGCCAGAACATTGCCTGATCCTCTCAGAGATCAATTCCCAGCCTTTGCCGACCATCTCCCATCTCCACTGCATAAACACCACCATTACCTCCAAACCCACAACCTCTCCTCTTTCAACCCTCTAACTTTCTCTGAATGCTTAAAGCATACTGACTGGTCCTGTCTAAAAACCCTTCCTCTAGATGATGTCACTTCCTACTTTAGCCACTCATTCTTAAACCTTCTCAATCAGCAAGCCCCACCTCGAACCAAATGCACCAAAACCAAGCCCTGCCCATAGTTATCAAAAGATACTAAACTAGCCTTGCACCAAAGGGGCAAAAAATGGAAACAATATCAAAAACATAAAAACCCTAACACCCTCCTTGAGTATAAGCAACTATGAAACTCTGCAAAAAAACTAATAAAGACTGCAAAGCCTACTACTCCAAACTCCAGTCCTTGCACTCAACAAACCCCCCAAAATTCTGGGACTTCATCTCATCCATGCTGCATCCTGGCAACAAAGAAAACCCCTGCCAGCCCCCAACCTCTCCAACCTTGAAACAGCCATCCAGTTCAACTCATTCTTCATAGACTGCATAGCTAAACTATCAGCTTCCTTTCCACCCCCTCCTTCACCACCACCACCCCCTCCTGCCCCAACCACCACCCCAATCATCAACCTTCCTCCCCATCCTTCTGCCTCAAGCCCATCCCCCACAAGCACTATCAAAAGACTTTTCCTCAAACTCAAATCCTGTCGCAATGCACCCAACAACCTTCCAACCACCTTCCTCAAACAATCTGCAGACGGCATTGCCTATCCCATCTCTATTCTTATAGATAGATCCATACAAGAATCATACGTCCCTCCTATCTGGCACCATGCTTACAATATCCCCCAACACAAAGGTGGCAAAAATACTGATACCACCAACTTCAGGCCTATTGCCATCCTTTCCCCTCTTTCTAAAATACTAGAGAAAACAATACAAGCACAACTCATGGCACACTTAACACTAAATCTCCTCTCCCCTACCCAACACAGTTTCCGCCCTGGCCACAGCACCATGACTGCCTTCTTTCCTTTCTTGAAACCATATACCTCTAGCGCAACTCAGGCAAGTTCATATCCACACTATTAATAGCTCTGTCAAAGGCCTTTAACACCATCTCACACACCATACTTATATCCCAACTCTCCATCCTACTCCTCTCTCCCACCACCATCGCCTGGTTTTCCAGCTACTTGTCCAACTGCCAACAAGCTATCCAATGGAAATCTTCAACCTTCCCCTTCCTTCCTATACCCACAGGTGTCCCACAAGGTTCTGTTCTTGGCCCTCTCCTCTTCAACCTATTCATTAACAACTTTCAACAATCCACCCCAGACTCATTTATCATCCAATATGCAGATGACACAACAATCATCTGCTCAGCCTTCTCTCCCTCAGAGCTCCTAGCAAAAACCCAACTAGCCTTCTCCAAAACAGAAACCAGAATGCAGTCTTACCATCTGGCACTAAAAGCATATAAAACCAAACTAATGTTTTGTTCCCCTACCAAAAACTCCATTGACAAATCCACATTCACCATACAAAGCCAAAACAACACCCTCCTTGAAATCATTCCCAACACCAAGCTTCTTGACATCATTATTGACGAACTAAAATTTGACACTCACATCCGCTCAGCAATCAAGAAAACCCACCAAAAGTTAGGTCTCCTCTACAGGCACAAGGGCTTCCTAAGCCCCTCTACCCGTCAGACTCTTGCATCCACCTTCCTACTCCCCTCCATTATGTATGGATCCCCTCTTGTCACCAATTGTAAGTATAAGGAGATCAGTAACCAGGCCTTCAAAAGATAATGGATAAAGAAGATTTTTTAGAAAAAGAAAAAAGGATATATGAAATGACCAAGAGAAAATTAAAAAGACAGTTTTTACAAGGAAGAAAAAAAGTAGCACCCTACTTAACTAAAATGTTTAAAGAAAGGATAAGAATAATAAGAGAGTTAAGGAATGATGATGGAAGTATAGTCAATACACAAAAGGAAATGATACAGACAATGAAAAGACATAACTTTACTTTTTCTATATGTGAAACTAGAAGCAAGTATAAATGGAACTTAAATATAAGGACATGCAAAAATGGCAAAACAAATATTTTTTTAGAGGTGTTGAATGAATTACTTGAAAAATATGTATGGGGGCAATGAAATTTATATGGAAAAAGGGAGAAAGAACAGAGAAAAAACTGGAGACTAGTAATGCTAATCAAATGTTGATTTTTTTCTACTATGTTTATAAAAAACTTATAAAGAGCAGTAAGTATGTCAAATAAGTTACTGAATCTTTGGAATAAAAGAAAAAGGAAGTCAAGAGTTTTTAAGGACAATAAGATAATTGGTAGGTGATGTAATAAATAGGAAAATGGAATTGAAAATATTAATAGGAGATGCAAGTAAAGCATTTGATAAGATACAACATGCATTATAGGATATTTTGGAAGAATATAATATAAGTAATAAAATAATCAACAGTGTGAAATCAGTGTACAACAAAAATAAAGTGAAACTAGTGATTAATGACTGGTTAAGTGAGACAATAGAAATAAAAAGTGGTATCAATCAAAGATGTCCAGCAAGTATTTTATTTGCATTAATTATGAATGCTATTGTCAGTAAGATGAATTTAGTACTAGACGAAGCTAGATATTGTACACCAGAGGGAATTCAGATTCCAGTAATGTTCTCTTATGCAGACAATCTAGTAGTAGTACTAGGGAAAAAAGAATGGATGAGTACAGCTATTATTATGCTTGACAAAGAATTAAGAATTTTAGGTATGAATATTAATGAGGAAAAGAGTAAAAGACTGGGATTCTCAGAAAAAAATAAAAGGTATACTACTAAACAAGGAAGAAATAGAAATTTGGGGATAAGTTTTGGTGATGAGAGAGCGTGACACAACGGAAAGGCATAATACATAAGATAATGAGTATTTGTATATTTCTGAGAACATTTAAACTTGCATATAAGAAAAAAGCATGTTTAATTAATTCAGTAATATTAGGTAAGAGAGCACATTTCACAAGATTTCTCTCTCACCAGGCTGGATAAGGAAAATGTCACGGTCAGCTGTCAGGTGCCAGGAAATGCCATATCACACATGCACACAAGCATCTCAACAACAGGTAATGCTATCATAGTCCATGTTGGTGTGAATGACTTGAGACATAGCTCTCTGGACTATATGAAGAGAGACATGACTGAGCTCTCAGACTGTATGTCTCAGAGGCAGGTATGTCCATAGCCTTAAGCAGCATTTTACCTTCACCTGGGATAATGCCTCAATACAAACAGAAAATGATTGACTTCAATAATTGGCTTTGTTTCTGGTGTCATTTTAAGGGGATCCAGTATCTGTCAGCTTAGGATGATATGACTGACTGACCTCAATGCTTTACCAGAGATGGTCTTCATCTGTCACCCATGGGATTTTGTCTTCTGGCTAAGGCACTTGCCATCCCCATAATGCCTTTTTAAGCAGTGTCTCAAGGAAAAAATTCCCATTTTAAAAACTCCTAATACCAACCTCAAGGTTATGCTGCTAAGCCCTAGAAGGCTTAACATAAAACTGCACTCACTGGAAGCAGTCCTCACCTTAGAAGATGCAAACATTTGTGCAGTCACAGAGACTTGGTTCAAGGCTGTGAAGATCACCGAGCCGTAAAGGGTTATACCTCCTTCCACACATTCTGACCACAAACTGAAGGCATGAAAACTAAGGGAGGCAGTGTGTCAATATTCATTAAAGATAAATACACCTCGATATTGGTTATACAGTATGATTTCCTGGAGATACTTCAGGTGCAATTAACTGTTGGGAGGACACCTATTCAAATCATTGCCAGCTACAAGACCCCCTCAATGAATCAGGACACCCACTCTGCCTATTTGGACCTACTTGAGTCTATAAAGATACATCCAAACACTATGGTTTTGGGTGACTAACTACCCATCCATTGACTGGGTAAATTACTCCTACTCTAACTCACTTGCCCAAAGGTTCCTTGACTTCGTTAACTCCAGTGCCCTGGGCCAGCTGGTTGACACTCTCATAAGGGGTACCATCATCCTGGATCTGGTGCTTACCAATATGGGGGACCACTGTAGCATCCCCACTGTGAGGTCTTCCCTGGTCAGAGCTGACCACAAATCTGTCTCATTTTAAATAACTATCACATGTGATTCCCCCCCCCCCCCCAACAGCAACTAAACTAAAAAACCTCTTCAAAGCAGATTATAACCTCTTATAGGATGGTAAAAATAGCTTCACTACACCTTCCCCTAATGGAACTGGCAACTATGCAGAGTTCTACACCAATGCTTTACACAAAATACCTGTATAACTGCACTGACTCAGCTGTACCTAATAGGACCAAAACAAGCTCCCCAAGGAAGAGCAAATCTGCCTGGTGGGTAATTGCCATTAACAGCTTTACAATAAGAGGAAGAAATTGCTAAGAGTAAGAGGGAGTGAGCCCTAAACTGGAAACAATCCTTCCTCAGCTTAAACAAGTAAGACCTCTTGTGAAGTCCTCCATAGCAAACTATGAATCCAAATTAGCTTCCTCAACTAAAGACAGCTATAAAGCATGCTTTAGTTACATCCTTAACCTAAAAGGAAAGGCCCAAATTTGTGCTGAACTGGTAGTTAATGATAGCACATATACTCATTCTGTGGACATATCTAACCTGTTTGCCGACAGGTTCTGTGGAAATTTCACTCCCCCATCCCCACCACACATACCCCATGACATCCTTACCACCTGTCCCCTAAGGACAAAAACAGATGATCTATGGGAACTGATAACATTCCAGGCTGCATCCTACAAGAGCTCCAACAAGAATTAGCGAAACTACTGGGTACTCTTTTCAATCATAGAGTAAGCACCAGCTTCAACCCAGCTGAATGGAAAATGGCCACCATTATTCCCTTGCACAAGGGTGGTGCTTCCATTGACCCCAGGAACTATAGACCTATTAACCTGACTTGGCTTATCTGCAAGGCCATGGAGCAAATCATCATGAATGCTATCAACAAAGATATAGGTAATCTCCAAACACTTGACCCTACTCAGTTTGGATTTTTCAAATGGAGATCATGCCTGTTAAACCTTGTGGACTTCATTGAGACAGTCACCAAGGCCCTGGATGAGGGAAAATCTGTGAATACAGGCTACTTAGACTTAGCCAAGACATTTGACACTACCCCCCCCCCACCCACTTAGGCATCATTGACAATCTCACTCAGCTAGGTATCAACCCTTATATTGTTAGATTAGTCACTAACTGTTTCATTGATAGAACCCATATAGTCAAAATAGGGGAATTCACCTCCACCAGCACACCTGTAACCAGGGTGTTCCACAGGGATCAGTCCTGGGACTCAACTTTTTGGAATCTATTTCTCTGAAGTACAAGCAAAAACTAAAGGTCTATGCATGACATAGTTTGCTGATGACTGCAAACTGGGAGTGGTCATAGAATCTCCAAATGATGTCAGCATCCTACAAGAGGGTCTTACACAAACAAATGATTGGTGCCAAAGTCATGGCCTTAAAATCAATGCAAAAAAAATATTATCTTCTCTTTCAGTAAGGGCAATGTTCCTACTAACTACCACAACAATAGCAAAACCTTAAGTACACACTCAGTGTTGAGAGACCTGGGCTCACAGGTTGACAGCAACCTTACCTTTGACCACCATGTCTCCACAGTGGTAAAAAGGTTATTCTATATGGCTCACCTCATAAGTAAGGGCATTGCCTCCAGAAAAAAAGAAGTTATAATCTCCCTGTACTCTTCCCTCATCAGGCCAGTAATTGAGCACAAAGCTCCTTTTGGTATGTATCTTTTCAAGCACCTCCAACAATTGGAGAGACCACAAAGGCTCCTCACAAGGAAAATTCAAAGTCTTCAGCATCTGTCCTATGTGGATCAACCAAAATCACCATAACTGTATTCTGTTTCATACAAACTACTCAGAAGTGATATCTGCCTTGCATAAAAGGTAATCTCTGACCCTGATTTATTAGAAATGCTGCATATTCGTAAGTCATATGGTACATGGGTTACTTGCTCTAAAGAACTTAACCTGGAATGTGACATTAATAGACCTTACAGGAGGAACAGATTTGTCTCCCAAAGGTTGACACACCTTTGGAACAGACTCCCACTTCATGTCAAACAGAGCACCTCATTGGCCCTCTTCAAACACAGTCTGGACAACTGGATGGGTAACCATAAATTCACCACCAGGGTTCTACCGGTGTCCCTCTTGGACAGGAGCAATAGGTGCTGATTGTGGAAATGAAGGTAGAACTTGGCTATGCTTGTAAGGGCCCTAGGGCTATTAATCTAGTAACTTCCTATGCTCCTATGACACCACAGGAATATGAAAAAGAATTTTTGACTGTGTTATTTACATTTATATGAGGACTTAGATTAAACCCTATTAAAATATGTGTTCTTTATGTTACTAAAAAGGAAGGAGGTTTGGATTTAATAAATCCAATTTATATATAGCATCATTGAATTTATTTAAAATATTAATAGGAATAAAGGAAATATGAAAGTTATTAATTAAAATAATGGAAGAAAAAATATAAAGCAATTTGGGAAAAGCTTACATGCTTAAAAAGTAAAGGAATTACTTGTACAGAAATGAAAACAATATTAAGAGAAAATATTATTATGGAGGATTGATTTAAATTGTATAGAAAAGAACTGGAAAGCCTGGTATGAAAATATAATGAAGAAATACTATATTTACCCTTGGAGGCATTTGGGAGAACAAAATAAATAAAAGCTGTAAAAGCAAGAAAGAAAAGTTGTGAAAAATATGTGGAATGTGTACATTTTCTGTGGAGACTGCCTTTACTGGAAGCTGGTTTATAGACAAATAGGCCATAGAAAAGACAGCGGGCCAGATTCACGAAACCTCCGTGTAAGACTTAATATGTCTTACTCGGAGGCTGTAGTTGAACGGTATGACATCAGCATGCCATGCGTATTCATGAGGGCATGCTGAATCATACCCAAGTCTAACACGGTCCATGTAGGAAAGTAGGGGGCGTGTCCGATTGCCGAGTACAGCAAAGGGACACGCCCCCAGAAGAGTCAGAGTCCTGAAAGTAAACACCCATGAGCGAGTCCGCTGAAATGTCAAGGAACACAACAGCACACATCCCCACAGACTAAACCCTACTGAAAATATGTCAAATGTAAAAATAGCAGTTTCCTTTTTTTTTTTAATTTCCAAAATGTTTGCCCGCATTTGCGCTCGTTTGCACGGGTATGCCCTTCACTCAACCACAGTTAGCAGATATGACATTGAAAAGCATATAAGGTCTACATATGCAAATTAAGCAAAGTAGCAATAGCATAGCGGTAGAGACGTCGCCCAAAGAATAGGCAGTCACGGTTCGAGCCCCGCAACATCCCCATCCATTTTTCTTAAAATAAGTATGAAACAATTCCCCGATATATATATAAATTTAATTTAAGTAAAATGTAATGAAATGGCCCATGTATTTCTGAACAAAACCTATATTATGTATATATAAAAAGGATCATAATTGCCCGTAGCTGAGCAGCGCTTTAACAAGCTTAATATGAGTGCCTGTAGCTGAGCAGCGCTTTAACAAGCTTAATATGACTGCCCGTAGCTGGGCAGTGCTTTACCCAGCTTAATACGAGTGCTTATGACTAAATAACGCGTTACCCAGCATAAACCGTTTGAGCGGAGCTGCGCAGCGCACCAACCAGCTTACCATCGGGCAATGTTGGGCAAGCTGTAGCAAAGTCGCCTTTACACACAGACACACCTACTAGCCTGTCTAGACAGTAGTAAAATAAAAAAGCAATGGCAAGGATCAAACCAGGGATAGTGTGCACCATAGTTAAAGTACTGAACCACTAAGCCATGACAGTTGTACTGAGAAATACAGTATTACCATACATATAGGAATGAACGAAAATATAACCATGACAAAGCAGGTTTGCTGTAAGCAGAGAAATATCCAAAATGGCCAATCACAGATAAGTGCGGGAAAACCGGCATATATAAGCCCCATAGGCAGGAATACACACCATAACTGATTATGGTACCCATTTGCAGTCAGGATGGCAGGTGCAGGAGAGGGAAATTGCTTTAGAGCACAAAGGTGGGGCATTGAGGAGTCAAAATATATGGTTTGGCTCCTAGTCCATGATCATGAAGCGCAACTCATGGAGGGCCAGGTTCAATGGGGAGCGTATAAGGCAGAGGCGTGGAACCGGTTGGCACATGATCTCACCAGTGCCACAGGCATTCTGAGGACTGGTGAACAGGTCCGTCACCACCATGCATACCTGAAGCAACGAAAGGAGGACCAACTGAACCGACGGATCCAGGAGGCCCGCCAAATGCCCAATGCCCCACTACTGAGTAAGTATCCATGTAATTAAGTATGTAAGAAATGCTATCCTAGCCTATAGTATGGATAGGTATGTTACAAAATTCCTTCATTTATATTACAGCTGCAGGTGTTCGTTCCACGAATCGGCAAGCCTATGCTGACAGGCTGTCGAGGTTGCACCACCAGGCAGGTTAGTAATTATTCTGCTGGTATTGTTATAGAATATAAGTGGGACAGCTTGTAAAATAGTTCAGTGTTGTAACCCAGTAATAAAGGTCAAATAAGCCTAGAAGAAAAATTCTGCTAGTATTGTAAGATTATATAAGTGATGCAGCCTAGAAAAGAGTATTGCAATCCAGTAATAAAGATTAAACAAGTCTCAAATACAGTTCCCACCTGTATTGTAATATCAGATAATTGCTTCAGCCTGGAAATGAGTGTTGTAATCAATCAACAAAGGATAAACAACTGTCGAATACATCCTTGTAAATTTTGCCATATGAAACAAGTGAGTCAACTGGAAAGGATTGCTGTAACCCAGTAATAAATGTTAATAAAGCCTAGAATTAAGTACCATCCTGAAATGTAAATATAAATTAAGTGAGAGAGTGTGAGAAAGAGAGTTTGAAGCTACCAAGAAAGCTGTAATAAATCTGGAATAAAGGTATACTGCATTCACTACATAATGAAATGAATGAGACAGCCACAACCAAAGAGTGAAATGTCTTTAATAAAGTACAGAACCTGGACTGTGCCTGTCCCACAATTTGTATATGTTGCTGTACCCTTGCATTATGGAGATAGTATGGTTGTATGAAATGCTGAACATCCACAGTTGTCTAGACCCAAATAAATCAAATGTAGCAGGATGCTTTACCTGAACATATATGAATAAAAATGGAATGTATATTAATGTAGCAGTAACATCCCCATCACCAACATTCTGTACTAATACATGTAGAGGATATCTATCTGCATCTACTAGCAATGTACAGTATATGTATAGGTAGTTTAAGTTGTTAATGTAATATTTCTCCACCCTACCCTATTTTCACAAATTATGCCATTCCACACCAAACTGGGTATGTGTATTCACAATTAATTCCCATGGACATTTGTCCTGTTGGTTTATACATATCTGCATGTACGTTGATGCATGTGCCCTGTTCACATATCAAAACCTGATGGCCTGTTGCCACCAGTCAGCCCTGCATGCTGTTGGAATGTCCACTGTTGTTCTAAATATGCATGTGTTATGCTTGCTGCTCAATGTTCAGAATTCATGTGTGTTTGGTTAATGGGAATACTGATGCATGCTGTTACAACTAATTTTGAATGGTGTTGTTTGTTACTAACCCAAAATACCATAAAATACTGCTAAACATAGGACAACAGGGAAGGCGGGTTCCAGCGGACCCACCTCTCCCACCTCAGCTGGCAAGTGCACCTGGCACCAGTGCCCAGGCCAGGACCTCCTCCTCCGGTGGCCCTGTGCCACCTTCGGGTGGAAGCGCTGCAGGGGATGGGGCTCGTCCCCCCACTGCAAGTGTGGCCAAAGTAGAGCCTCCACTCACCCTTCATATGGTCCGGTCTGTGGTGTGTAGTGAGATCAGGCGTTCTGTGACTGATCCCCTACGTCAGCTTGAGGCGAGAGTGGTGCAACTCATGGGTGTGCCTGCCCATCCTATCCAGCCCCCAGCACAGCCCTGGCCTGGGCTGTGAAGGCGCAGTGGTAACTGCCCATGGGTAGGGATCTCAGTTCCACTGTTGCCATCTGTGGGCTCATGGGCTTGTGATATCCAATCATCCGTCCCCGTCAATTGTGTTTACCCCCCACATGTGTCATACTCCGCCCCTGTATGCGTCTTGTTTGTCTTGTCTGTTAACCTCCCCAATCTATCTCCCCAAATATACCTACTTCCTGTTACCTCACATTCCACTCTCACCTGAAAAAAAAAATACAAAAGGGCACTCTGTTCCCACAAAAAAATTATGCCCTATACATAGCTGCCCATTTGACATACATGTCTGCTGGACATGTAAACTGATAATTACAATTGGCTGTACAACATATTTTGTTGTGCTCACCCCTCTCTCAGGGGTGGAAGGTGTCAAATGTCACTCTAAATTTCTAACATATGCACAGCTGTTGCTGGTAAAGAATTGGGCAGCTATGGGCCTTCCCTACATCCTTCCTGCACATCCCAAGCTTGTTTTCCTACTGTCCTACCCTCTTTGTGCCCCATTTTTCACTACTTTCCTATTTCCCAATTTTCTTTTCTTTAAAAGAAAATAGCGTGGGTGTTAGCGGGAGTAAGCACTTTTAAGCAGTAGTCAGCGGGTGTGCGCTTGTGTGCGCTTAGCTAAGCATAGATAAGCGTAGCTAAGCATCGCGCAAACAAGAGCAAACCCGCTTACAACTGCTTAAAAGTGCCTTAGTCACTCTGTATGACAAGGCCTGTAGTCTGCTCATCAGCAAAATAAAATACCCCTGTCAGTCTCAAACCCCAGACCTTGGAAACACTAGACTGCATGAATTACCACTGAGCCACAGCAAATATACAAGAACTTGGTGCTGAAAGAAATATATCATGAAATACAAGGAGTGAATGTAAAGGGAAAATAGGAAGGCCATTACACAAAGCTTGTTCTGTGTATCTTAACTGGCAATTCTTCTGGAATTGCATTACATTAGTGTAATAAGAGAAACAGCCATGCTAGTAGGTAATAATGTTACAGTAGCACCTTACAAACCCCACACAGTATCAGAGCAGGATAAACACTGCCATATTTGAACAGATAAGAGGCCAGACCTCCCAAATGTGACTGATTTACAGGGATGTCCCTGATTTGCAAACAAATGTTAACTGTGCCCCACTGACTCCCTGCAAAATGTACTCACAATAGGCAGAAAGGTGGGGAATCCCACGTGATGGTAGCTGTCAATAAGTTACAGTAAACACTACTTGCATGTCAGAAATGGTGTAGTAATACATATGCTCAAAATACCCCACAGTCACAACTGCAGAATATCTGAAATATATCACAGGTGTATCCCACTGATATGTACCTTTCCCTGAGGCTGGTCAACTATATACCTGAGAGTATCTGAGGCCTGGAAGTGTCAGAAACACACAGGCATATTAGCCTGTCTGCTGTTAAACACTCTGCAAATAACTGTAGAATTACTTCCACAAGCATGCTCTCATGTAGGAGTACAACACAGAAATATCAAAGGATGTAGCCATCTAACATACTAATGACAGTATAGCAGTTCACAAGCACTGCATGTGCCTGATATTCATAGTTGTTAGTACAATATACTTAGTTGTCTTCACCCCTCTCTCAGGGGTGGAAGGTTTCAAATGTCACAACAAATGTCAAACATATGTACAGCTATTGCAGTTAATGAAATGTGCAACTATGGACCTTCCCTACACCCAGCCTGCAAATCCCTAGCTGGTGTCCCCAGACCTTGGGCTCACCAGACTGCATGAAGTACCACCAAGCCAAAGCAAACATATAAGAACTTAGTGCTGAAAGAAATATATCATGAATTGCAAGGTTTGAATGTAAATGGAAAATAGGAAAGCCATAGCAACACATTCCAGTAAAGACAAATATCAGGCATTCAAGGAGTGAATGTAAAGGGAAAATAGAAAAGCCATAGCAACACATTGCAAGAACTACTGTTGTATGCCAGTTAATCCACAACTCCTACAGGAAAGTACATACTCCCATGTAAACAGTGTTAGCATTAGCAGGTGTGAGTTAACATACACACTGAGAAGAGTGCACTAGAAGAAGCAACAGTCAGGTTTCAGTACAACATGCATTTCAGTGGCTACAATATAGCCTCAGATATGAGAGATATACCAACCTTCTGACTGACACAACAGTGTCCACAGCAAACCAGCATGATCCCCACCTTGCAAAACTGAAAGGCCTACGCCTACCTAACCTATCATTTTATAGCAGTGTCCTGAAATCAGAGTGAGAACTGCAATTACCACACAGCAGGCTGCATGCAATTACTAAATGCTGGCCACCAATTGGTGCAGAGGCCATCACATGCACATGTGCAGATACATACAAAAGCAGCCTGTACTGCCAGTCCAGACATGCAATAATATAATTGAGAGAGAGAGAGAGAGAGAGAGAGAGAGAGAGAGAGAGAGACAGAGAGAGAGAGAGAGAGAGAGAGAGACAGAGAGAGAGACAGAGAGAGAGAGAGAGAGAGAGAGACAGAGACAGAGACAGAGAGAGAGAGAGAGAGACAGAGAGAGAGAGAGAGAGAGAGACAGAGAGAGACAGAGAGAGACAGAGAGAGAGAGAGAGAGAGACAGAGAGAGAGAGACAAAAAAAAAAGCCAGCAAGCAGACCAGCAAGCATTCCAGCAAGCAGGCCAGCAAACCAGCCAGCAAGCCAAAAGAAAAAAGCTGTCAGAGACAAAGGTAATGTAAACTACATAATCTAATAATCTACATACTGTGAACCCTCCATATGTGTTAGCAGTCTGTATCTATATGTATATGCAGATGTGCATAGGGCAAGGGACATACTGCAACTGTTAGTGAAGCCTGGACATGCATATGTAGTTGAAGGTTGCTATGTGCACATATCAATATAGGTTGTAGTGTGTGGCATTGAAAACAGCATGCAGTGCAGGTATATGTCATGTGGTGGTGAACTTCTGTGGGACTGAGCCAGTGAAGCCTGCTACAGCTATATGGCCTGAGGACAGCATAATGTATTCTGCACAACACTGTGCAATATCATTACAGAATGGTATATCTCACAACTGTTTCAGAAGTGATATTCCCACCATGAAAGATGGGCAGTCTATGTGCCTACATGTGCATGTATATGTACAACAATGGATGTTTAGAAGTGTGTGTGTGTGTGTATATATATATATATATATATATATATATATATATATATATATATATATATATATATATATATATATATATATATATATATATATATATATATATATATATATATATATATATATATATATATATATATATATGCATATATATATATATATATATATATATATATATATATATATATATATAGTTATATAGAGCGGTGCATATATGTATATATATATATATATATATATATATATATATATAGATAGATATGTATATATTGATATATATATATTTATATGTGTGTGTATATATTTATAAAGAGAGAGTGAGAGAGGGGGACACAGGGGCAGATGTACTGCAACAGGTGTCTGGCGACCAAGGCATGAACTAAACACCGGTGTTGATACTGCAGTACCATACCCCATTCCAAAAGATGTTACCCACGAACTACCACATAGGTGGTTGCCTGCCTACCACTGGAGGTGTCAGAAGGGAACATGGGACACAGGTGTAAAATAGCCTCCCCTTTGATATCCACAGTGGCACACTAGTCTTGTAATCCCTGTACATGGTACGTGTCATCAGAAATGGTGTTTCAGCTAGGGAAATGCAAGTCAGTGTGCCCCTCTATACCTCACAATGTCCTATGCAGTATGTACCTCCCACGAGAACTACAGCAAGTGGAAAGGCCACAGACATACCCAACAAAGACTGATAATGCCCTCAAACACATTCCCTATGCAGACTGACTCACAAAACCACAGCTAGAGTGCCTTGCATACTTCCTAAACAGAGGTTACCACTGCTGGACATACAGAGTTATGTCCCCCCATACCAGTCAGCCAACCACCATGGCAGCACCTCACAATCCATCCAGCCTACATGACCTAGGGCTCTAATCCTTGTCACCGCACTAAACAGAACATGCTGGAGGTACTTGTTTCTATACACAAATATGCCATACCCTGGACTAAACCACCCAGCATTAACAAACAAGGCTCCTTATTAGTAGATGTCATGCATACCCCTGATGAATGTTATGGAGATAGGTAATATGCCCTGTGAGTCACCTCTGTGTAACCGTTTCACAGGAGCAAGTAAAATCAAATTACATGTGTCCCAAAGGGCAGGGTAGCATATGGCTAGGCTGCCTAGGCCCAGGGCCAATAGCATAGTACCTACCTATGACACAATACACACACACACATGTACTCAGTGCAATACTAGCTATGTGAGGTTGAATGAGTGTGACACTGACTGTGTGCAAGGTCTGTAAAGGTAGGATAGCTTAGCGTAAGTTTGTGTCTGTCATGGTAGTTTGTGTCATAGGTGTGAGGCCAGAGAAAGATGTGTCAGTTATCGGGTTGCAAACATAGTAGATTGGCATATGTTGTGTGTAGTTCCCTGTGTACAACTGCAGTGTCCCATCGTAGGCAGAAGCAATACATGTATGCTCAGTAAGTGGTACTGCTGTTGAATCCAGATCGCAATGAGCTGTTGTACTACCTGAAGTTGTAGGCCTAAACACTACAGTATGGTGTATGTTCACATTCCCTGGTAACACTGTCTGGTGTGTTTCCTGTAGTCTGCACAGATTACATACCTCATGCATAGGTATCTGTAAGTAGGGGCACACAGTACTATAAGGTACACAGTTAATGCTCATTTGTGTGCTGTATGTATGTGTAATGTGTGTGTGTAATGATGCCTGTACCATGGTCGCAATCACATGTGTGTTACACGGTATGTGTGTGTACCTGGCAGCATGTATACTCTGTGACAGCAGTATGCTGGCTATATTAACAACTGTGCACATATGTCAGGTAGGGGTATGACATCAAAGACTAGGGTGGATTACCATTGAAACTGTAAATGTGCATTGCATTCATTGCATGGGATGACAATATTCTTCATCCATTAGCTTGAAACATACCCCCAGTGTGAGGTTGTGCATTGTATCCCAAACAGTGTGCCGAGTGCTGGTGTATACTAGTTTGTTGTATGTAGTGTGGCAGGCACTGTCAGACAGTTGTGGGCTGAGCACTGATATGTGGTATCGAACATGTGTATCCCCTGATAGAAAGACAGATGCTATATATGGCAGTTAAATGATATCAGTACATTAAAATATTAAGTGTGTCACATGACTTGCTCACATATTTTTCTTTTCCTTCCAGGGTGATGGTGCATCAGCGTAACCCATCTTATACACCAGCAGAGGATCAGGAGATCCAGCAGAGCCTGGTGCAGAATTTCTCTGTGCTGTTTTCCAGGACCAGCATGAGAGGGCTGCACTGTGGCAAGATCTTGTCCGTCGGGTAAATGACATAGGCATGCATAACCGGACATATGAGCAGGTACGCCATCACTGCAGTGATTTAATTAGACATGTCCGGCAGCGTGCGTCTGATATCCACAGACAACAGCTTGCCACAGGTGGTGGGGTACCTATCCACCCCCCCTCACCAGTGTGGAGGAGCACCTCCTAAGTGTTGTGGCTCCAGGCCAACAACAACAACATCCACACACATGTCTCATCATGGAGGCCGGAGCCACCCAGCATGTTGAAATGGAGTGTGCAGGTAACATGCCATATCTGTAGTTGACTGGTCTCTGTACTGGTAGTTTATGCGTGTGTGACATATGTACTGTGTGTGTAGCTGTTAACCTGTCTATTCTTCTGCAAGAGTGATATTCTGAGCATAATCTGTACACCTGTGAAAGCCACCTGTTGTACTACTGTACTTTATCATACTCACAGTATCAATGGCACAGTTGTGGCCACTGGCAATCACTGTCATATTTTTGCAGGTCCCTCTGGAGTGACAGCAAGGCAGCCAATCCATGCTGGTGAGTGTGTAATATCAATACTATTGCTAATGACATGTGCATGTCATATGGAGGTGTAGTCTGTGCAAATGTAACACCAACGCATAATGCATGCTGTGCATGTTTGCTGTGAGACTATGCATATCCCATTATTCTCAATAGCTGCCTCACTCACATGCAATACACAGAGCATGACACACGTGTGGCAACACAGTACTGGACATTGTATAGGCATATCTGATACACATGTACACAACACACACATGTTTGGCATAGACACTACACCTTAGCCTGCTACACATGTCCAGTTATGACACCTGCTGTATGGCCACCCTTCAGTATCCCACTTACCCCCTACGCAGCACACATAATATACCTGAGGGGTAGAGGCCTACCATGTCTTTGAGCAACAGTCTTGAACAAATAATACATTCATGTTAGGCAATGCTCACTATTGGCCACCTTACACACCCATGTAACAAGTGGCTGTGTAATTGTGGATGTAGTCATGTTACTGCACTTCAGGTACAGCATGCTAGCTGCCTGTCTGGCACACATTATTATTGTTGACTGACCACAAGAAGCATGTTGATCATGGCTCACGTTACTACACCACATCCAGTTCCACTGACCACAAAAGTACACATAGCAGTTAATGCGTAGCACCATCATGTGTTTTGTGTGTGTGTGTGTGTGTGTGTGTGTGTGTGTGTGTGTGTGTGTGTGTGTGTGTGTGTGTGTGTGTGTGCAAATATATGCACCCACAGCTTGTAAAACTTGCACAACATTGTTATGTCCTTGTACACATTGTGTCCCAGGGTGGAGACAATCACTGAACAACTACACACAACCATCAAGTACACGTATACTGTTATTAACAAGGGCTGTCTACACTTGCACTGCATGTTCCTGTGCAACACATAATTTGCATGCTGACACATGTGCAGTGATGTTTTTCCTTGTGATACTGTCACCCACCCTCAAACAGCATTGTGTGTGTTGGATTGCAGGTGTGTCTGTGTTTGTATCTGCTGTAATGAGGAGTGTGCCTGTGTGCATGTGTGCATGTGCGCCTGTGTGCATGTGTGCTAACATCGTGTACACATTTGTAAACTGTGTTTCCTATCTTCCTCTCACAGGTTCTGATGTTGCTCTGGTGGAGTGCAGCAGGGAACCTGAAGCCACTGCTGGGGATAGTGATAATGATGATACATGTGTAATGGCACAGGGAGGTGTGACAGGGTCTGTCGTTGGTCAGCCAATCGACACTACACAGCAGTCAACCCCATCAATGCGTACAGTCATCCTGCCGATACATCCATTATCACCAATGTCCTTAGCTGAGTGTTAGAAAAATATGCATTTGAATATATGTGAAATGCTAGTTTAAAAGCAAAGTAGTAGGTAATGCATTTTATTCTATTAATGATATAACAAAAAGGCTGAATTCATGTGTAATTGCAAGTAGTTTTGAAACTGCAGTGTGGCTTGTAGCAAGTTGACCTCTGACCCTGGCAGCTGCCAGCTCAGCAAGTCTTAATGTTTATGCTTTTCACAAGTGATTATCTGCTGGGTCAGGAAATTAAATATGTGAAATAATGAAATCTTCTGCTCTTTCCTGCTGGGATGATCTGGCCTTGTGTATGTGTTACTAAGATAACATGCAGCTGTTGGGAAAGTGTTACAGCGAACAAAGAAGTGTATTAAAAGACTGAATCTGCTATTGTATTCGAACTGATGTGAAGCCTTGAAGAAGTAACTTTACAGAAAGACATTATGTGTGACCAGGTGGATAGCAAGACCATATTGTTACCAGAGGAAAACTTTTTTTTAAATATACAGCATCAGCATTAATCAATGAATCATTAATCATTAATCATTGTAAGCTAAAGTGATGTAGATGCCCTGTGACATACCACATCAGTAAGGTGGGCACAACTTGAATGTAAAGACTACAAAATTGTATACTTCCTGTTTCATGTCAGACAAAATTCTGTACTTGTACGTTTTTTGCCTCCTGGTGTACACTAGTAAACTTTTGAACCTGAACCTCCAGTGTATTGAACTTTTTATTTTATTTAACAGTTTGGTCCTTCTTTAGCCGGAAATCCCTCAGACAGCTGCAGATCAGAGTCTACCGGTGGTCGAATACTGCGCAGGAGAAGTTACCGAAACGGTTCTTCTTGGGTGAAAAGACCTCTGACTGAATTGTCGTTTAAAGAGGCTGGCCACTTTCTGATCTGTGGCCTAAGAGCAGATCCTGGACGGCTCAATACCGGAGGCTCAGGTAGGAAGATTTTGCCTTTTTTCTGTTTTAGATCAGGGACTAGGTTACAGTAAATATTGTTGTCAAGATTTGTTATGCAGATCAGGGACAAAAGGAATTACTGTATATTTGGTCATAGATCAGGGTAACAGAATAAGGTAGGCAGTTATTCTAGATAAACTGTGAAAAGGAACTGAAATCTTGATATCACGTGATAAGAAGGATTACGTAACATTTTCTTTTGACATGGGAAATCAGTGCACTAAAACATCGTGAGATCCGCCCCTAACCGAAGACGCAAAATATATGCAATCACAACTTTCTGATAATGTTAGGTATTATACGAAATGGGTTAACAAATATGAATTTGATGATAAATTAGATAAAACTTCGGTGGTTAAACTCCTTAAGCAACTTAAATCCGATGCGGGAGGTCAGGCAAAAAAGCAACGCCAATTAGGCATTCCTCAGGCACACAGGTGGATTGAGGAAGCAAATCGTAGGGAACAGAAGATTAAAAATTCAAAACCATTATTCTCAGACAAAGAAGATAATAACTTAGTAATAGCAAAAGATCCTCCTCCCCTGCCCCCTCCATTACCTTTTTCACGATATGAAGCAAGTGGACAGGCTGATCCGCCTCCGCGTTATCCTGAGGTCTCAGCAAGACCACAACCATTTGTTAGAGATCCTATTGAAACTAGGTCCCGAGCACGTAAAATACATGGGGACGCAGAATCATATCAAATAGAGAGAAACCTACAGGATGAGAGTGAGGAAGAAATATGTCCACTTATAGAGGTTCCAAATCCTTAGGCAGGACAGGTAGGGCAGGACCCAACACTCTTAGTATACAGACCATGGACACCGGAGGGCAACCAGAAAGCTACTGAGGGAATCCCCCATCCGAAAGTTAATTTTATGAAATTTTTAGAAGATTTGCAAGGCATGAGGTTGAGTTACCACTTGAATGGAGAAGAAGTAGAAAAATAGTAAAACAAATTATAGGTCCAGATTGGCACATGATTTGTGGCACCTGGAATCCTCGTAATGCAGAACATAAACCACTCCCACATAGTGACCCAGAATTAGACAACAGAGTGAAAGGTCTTACAGACCGAATCTCTGAGAAATGGAAACCTAGAGCAGATTGGACTTGCATTAACCAATGCATACAACAGGAAAATGAGACAATAGATGGGTACTATGCTAGATTATTACAATCTTTTAATAATCATAGCGGTATGACAGTTCCTGAAAATCAAGTGAATGATTCCTCATATGAACAACAATTAAAAAAATGCATTTTTGAAAGGTTGCATTGCACCTATCAGCAGCTTCATTATGAAGCATATGATAGACCATCGAACAGGTAAGCTACAGGCCTTACTTGAATATGCTAGACATGCTGAAAGACATTTTAATAGCAAAAAGAAAAAGAAGGCGCAAGTCTTCACTGCTGAAGATGGAGCTGAAGTATTTGTGTTACAGTCAGGTAAAAAGGGAAAGAAAAATACCCAGGGAAATAAACAGTCTGACAAATGGTCAGAAGATTTTGAGGAAAGGAAAAAGAGAGGTGAATGCTTTAAGTGCGGGAAGAAGGGACATCTGGTGAGGGATTGTAAACAGAACAAAAAGGTAATCACAGAAGATAAGGGAGATGAGGACTGACTATATGATAGTGAAGATACATTATGCAGAAGTCAGAAATCATCAAGAGAAGTTAATAAACAGAAAACAAATGTAAATGTGATAGAAAGAATAGAGGAAGTGCAAGTAGATATGGAGGATGAAGAAAGTGAAAATTTTGGATTTAGCATTATTGAGCTTAGAGCTTTACTTAGCAGATACGAAACCGGAAGTTACACTTCTGGTGGAGGGGAGGGAAGTCAAATTCCTGTGTGACTCAGGAGCGTCACGGACCCTGATACACCCCTCCAAGTTACCAGAACATTCTGAATCACCTGATTATATACTAGTGAAAGCTGCAAATGGACAGCTATACAGGGAACCACTTTCCCATGATATAGCAATAACTGACCCTGTTTCAGGTATGACCCAAAGAAGTAAAATTGTTGTTTCTGCAAAGTGTCCAGTGAACCTATTGGGTAGGGACCTTATGCAGATATTTGGCATAGCGGTAGTTCCGACTGTGCAGGGTATGGAGGCACAGAGGCAAAGGGATACTTTTGTGGTGCGATCGGAGGGTGAAACTTTTTACTGGTACAGCCAGGACCTAGTTACGACTGGTCCAGGGGCAGTAACCAAGGAACTGATGAATGGAGCCATCAGTAAAGCCCCCTCCCTTGACACTGATTGACAGCATTTGTTACACTGTACTCTGTACTACACCAGGACCTGATAGAGAGTATGAGCAAGAATTGTTCAGAAATCGCGCAACTAGATTAGTTTTACGTACTTTGTATTGGGATACCGAGGGGAACAGTGTAGTTAGCTGTTCATTACCTCAAGAATTCCTTGCATTATATAGGTCAAATCGATTACCACATGTCAGCTTGACAAACAAAAAAAACGTGAAATGGGCAGACTTAGGAGAAAAGGTAACAAGATGGGAGAAACAGACTGACTTAGAATTGTCAGAACAGGAAATACAAAAACAAAAGTTAAACTGGTTGACACAGACACACCCGGCTGTACACTTGCAATCTAGCGAGGACAGCTGATTAGCATTTTTATTAGAAGAAGAAGAGAAAGCCTTATGTGAAATACCAACGACTCTTTGGTCAACAGTCAAGTCAGATGTAGGACTTATTTGAACAGCAGGACCAGTTACAATTACACCACAGTCGGCATTTAGGCCACAGAAAAGACAATACCCCTTGAGAAAAGATGCAGAAATAGGAATCAAGCCTATAATAGCAGCATTACTCAAAGAAGGAGTACTGGTAGAATCTCCTGATTCACCATGTAATACACCCCTATTTCCTGTTAAAAAAGCAAACGGGGAATGGCGGATGGTTCAAGATTTACAAGCTGCGAACAATGCAGTGATACCCAGAGCACCCACGGTGCCAGACCCACATACTTTGTTAAACGATTTAAAACCGCAACAAAAATATTTCTCTGTGGTAGATATCAGTAATGCTTTCTTTTCTATACCTATACATCCTGATAGTCAATACTGGTTTGCATTTATGTTTCAGGGTAAAAGGTATACCTATACTCGACTACCACAGGGATATTGTGAGAGCCCAACAATATTTGCACACGAAATGGCTAGCAACCTGGCAGGGTTTACCCCACCAGGAGGTAGTCAAATTCTACTTTACGTAGATGACATCTTGCTAGCAGCCCCCACCCAGCAGAAATGCAGGGAAGATACTGTAGCGCTATTGAAATTCTTAGCAACACAAGGACACCAAGTGAATAAAAGTAAGTTACAACTCTGGAAAAAGCAAGTTAGATACCTAGGATATGTGATATCCAATGAAGGTAGGATATTAGACGAGGATAGAAAGACAGCAATTTTACAAGCACCCAAACCAACAACCAAGAAGGAAATGATGTCCTTCTTGGGGACAACTAATTTTTGTCGGAGTTGGATACCAAATTATGCTTTGGAATCCGCTCCACTGACTGACTTAATATATAAAATGCAAATGGCAGCACAAGATTTGTTACAATGGACACCCGAAGCAGAAACGGCTTTCTGCAGGTTGAAGCAGTTGATAGCTTCTTCATTAGTTTTAGTACTCCCAAATTATCATAAACGGTTCTTCCAGACCATAGATTGCAAGCAAGGATATATGACGTCAGTGCTGATGCAACAACATGGGGATAAGCAATGCCCCATAGCCTATTATTCATCGCAGTTAGACCCAGTGGCGCGATCTTTGCCTCACTGTGTACAAGCAGTAGTTACAGCTGCAATGGCAGTACAGGCTTTGGCCTCAGTGGTGTTGTTCCACCCTTTCACATTGAGAGTGCCTCATGCAGTCGCAATAATTTTACTGCAAGAAAAAGTAGCATACCTCTCTCCTGCTAGACATCTTTCATGTATGACTATACTGTTGAGCCAACCTCATATGACAATTGAACAATGTACGACATTAAATCCATCAACATTACTCCCAACTCCTGCGGATGGCACACCGCACAGCTGCCTGCAAGAGATTGAACAGTTAACCTTGCCTAGACAAGATCTCACAGATATGCCCTTGGATGATGCCGAGGTGACATATTACGTGGACGGCTCATGCAGAAGGGGCCCTACAGGAAAGAATCTAGTGGGGTATGCAGTAGTTACAGACACTGAAATTTTAGAAGCCCAACCCTTACCACATAACTTGTCTGCACAAGCAGCAGAATTGATAGCTTTGACACAAACATGTACTTTAGCAAAAGACAAATGTGTAAACATATATACTGACAGTCAGTATGCTTTCTCTACAGTACATGTATTTGCGCAACAATGGAAAAATAGAGGCATGATAACATCTAGTGGAAAACCAATTAATCATGCGCAGTTTATTTTGGAATTAGAATCTATTCAGTTACCTACTAAAGTAGCTATTTGTAAATGTGTAGCTCATACAAAGCAACAGGATAGGATTTCGAAAGGCAATGCGAGAGCTGATGCAGCTGCAAAGCAAGCGGCCTCAGACTCAGAAACTTTACTTTTGAATGAGGAACTACAACCCTCTGAGATTTTAGATTTAGACATGTTGAAAACGATGCAGACGCTTACTAAAAAAGCAGAAAAACAAAAATGGGAAAAACAAGGTGCAATTCTTGAAAATGGACTGTACATTTCCAAAGAGAAAAAAACGATATTGCTGTCTAATTTATTTAGATATGCAGCTTTGTTGAGCCATGGGCAGTGCCATGTCTCAACAGGGGGGATGGTACAGTTAGTAAACCGAATATTCCAAACATACGGATTCACAAACTACACAAAAAAAAATTGTGCAGCTTGTCATACTTGTAACAAGCATCATGCACAAGGGGCATTTAAACCTAAGCAAGGAAGTTTTCCTATACCACCGAATCCGTTCCATACTACTTGTATGGATTTCATAGAATTAGAATTAAATAAGTGCAAAGGGAAAAAATATTGTCTAGTCATTGTAGATATGTTTTCTAAATGGGTAGAAGCTTTTCCAACTAAAAATATGGATACAGCAACAGTGGCGAAAGCCCTGATAAAAGAAGTAATCCCTAGGTTTGGCATTCCGGAAAGGATTTATAGTGACAATGGCACACATTTTGTTAATCAGACCATCCAGCAACTTGGAAGATTTTTTGGAATCTCCTTGAAAAACCATTGTGCCTACCACCCACAGTCTGCAGGACTGGTGGAAAGGTACAATGGAACCCTTAAAAGTAAACTTAGGAAGTTAGTTGAGGAGACCCAGAAGAATTGGATACAATGTCTGCCTTTGGCGCTGCTGAGTATGAGAACAGTTCCAAATGTGAAGGGTTTGACTCCCTTTGAAATGGTTTTTGGGAGAGCATATTATGTGCCTCAGTGGAAAGCTCTCATGCCTGCAGAACAAGAGGCTGACAGTTCATTAGCTAGTTATATGAGGAAACTGTTAACAAATAAATCTGTTTTTCAGTTTAACTCTTTTTCAGATAAGGAACAGACCAGACCGGTGGAAGCAGTTTTGGCTCCCGGGATGTGGGTGTGGCTAAAAGTGACGAAGAGGAAGAATTGGGCGAGTCCAAAGTGGGAAGGACCGTACCAGGTACTGTTGGCAATGCCTACTGCAGTCAGAGTGGCTGAGAGGACGTCCTGGGTTCATTTGACACACTGCAAACCGGTAAAGAACTTTCAACTTGATAAAAACTTTGTGACTGATATACAACAAAGGCAAAATGTCCAAGAACAAAGCGAATACAAATATAGATCAACCCCAGAGATGTTGCATAATCATTTTGTTAAGTATACATTTATTGACTATAATTGTGACAATTTTCCTCTTGTTGTGTTTTTTTTCTACACTCAACCACACAAGTGAAAGTGGGAAGGCGTGATGAAACATCTATAGACTGGCATCCAAATTTTAACACATACCTAGCTATGAAGCGTGTATATGCAGAGACTATGAACATTTCAAATTGCTGGGTTTGTACAGCTATACCAACAGCATATGGAGGACTGATAATGTCCGCTGCCCCTCTGGGGATAAATGAGACGGGAAAATTTACTTTTTGATACAGGAACTGTGAGATCACAGGACAAAATAGCTTTATTTTTACCTGTCACACAAAAGGGAATTGTATGTTTTTACAAAAATGACACTCTCCAGGAGGGCTGGAGCAATTGTAATATAACAATATCTTATCGATGTTATATTAAGACTAGTAATGGCAATACTCTTTGCAATACTAATTATGACTCATACTTGAACTCAATGAAAACAACCATAAATGAAATTCGCAAAAATCCTGTTTTATTTAAACAATTGTCAGTTATAGACCAGAAAATGTTTCATGCAGGGTTAATGCGTATTTGTACTAAAGTAGAAAACTGTTGTTTTATTTGTGGGAAAAAAGCATATAAATGGCTACCTGAGAATTGGTCCAGCAGTTGTTTTTTGGGTTATCTGGTTCCGGCTATAAGACATACTGCAGAATTACCTTTGGGTAAGATACGAAACGTGGGAGAAGCAGCTCGGAAACCTGGAGGTCCAGTCGAGAAACCTGTAAATCCAGTAGGACGGATCGAAACTGGCTGGAAAGACCATAATAACATAAAGGACAAAAGCAAATTGACTCATATCGACTTGAGTGACAGTGTTATATCTTGGGCAGGAATATTCCCAGCATATGGAGCAGTCAAATCAATCTGGGAGTTGAGGAAACTGTCAAAACTTCTCGAAGTAATGAGTAGTGCAACTTTCTCTGCCCTATTACTGGTGACTGATGAACTGAACGCAATGAGAACTGTTGTGCTACAAAATCGAATGGCTCTTGACTTCACCCTAGCGGCGAGAGGTGGTACGTGCGTGCTTATCAAAGAAGAATGTTGTGCGTACATTCCAGACAATAGGCATGAAATTAACAATCACCTAGAGGTAATTCAGCAAGTATCAGCCATGACTGAACCAGGCCCAAACCCACTGATGGACTTTTTCCAGAATCTATTTGGGGGGTGGGGTTCCATCCTAATGAATATTCTGATTGCTATTTGTGTGGGTATACTCCTAATAGGAGCATGTGTTTGTTGTGGAATTCCCTGCATGAAAAGATTAATCAAAGATTTTATTGATGTATCTGTTACTGAAACTTTGTACCAAGATATTGAGATTGAAAAATTGATCTCAGATGAAACTTTTTCCGAAGTATAGATCAAATGACTCACCTAGCTAAAAATCCATAGTGGAAGAGGTTAGGAGATGAAATGACATTACGCATACTTCAAAATAGAATAAAAAGAATTAATAGGAGGGAAAATGTTAGAAAAATATGCATTTGAATATATGCGAAATGCTAGTTTAAAAGCAAAGTAGTATATAATGCATTTTATTCTATTAATGATATAACAAAAAGGCTGAATTCATGTGTAATTGCAAGTAGTTTTGAAACTGCAGTGTGGCTTGTAGCAAGTTGACCTTTGACCCTGGCAGCTGCCAGCTCAGCAAGTCTTAATGTTTATGCTTTTCACAAGTGATTATCTGCTGAATCAGGAAATTAAATATGTGAAATAATGAAATCTTCTGCTCTTTCCTGCTGGGATGATTTGGCCTTGTGCATGTGTTACTAAGATAACATGCAGCTGTTGGGAAAGTGTTACAGGGAACAAAGAAGTGTATTAAAAGACGGAATCTGCCTTTGTATTCAAACTGATGTGAAACCTTGAAGAAGTAACTTTACAGAAAGACATTATGTCTGACCAGGTGGATAGAAAGGCCGTATTGTTACCAGAGGAAAACTTTTTTAAAATATACAGCATCAGCATTAATCAATGAATGGAACATTGTAAGCTAAAGTGATGTAGATGCCCTGTGACATACCATGTCAGTAAGATGGGCACAACTTCAATGTAAAGACTATAAAATTGTATACTTCCTGTTTCATGTCAGACAAAATTCTGTACTTGTAGGTTTTTTGCCTCCTCGTGTACACTAGTAAACTTTTGAACCTGAACCTCCTGTGTATTGAACTTTTTATTTTATTTAACACTGAGGGACAGCATACAGTGGGCATTGACCAGGATAGTGTGGTATCATTGGCACATGCATCCCCTCACAGCTGCCATGGCCAGATTCCTGACATGGTACCACAGAGGTAGATGTCCAGGGGTTCTCGTGGGAGCATCTGTGGTCGTACTGCCCCTGTCAGACGTGCCCACAGAGGTCTTTCAACCTCAGCTATGTTCAGGGCTGTAATGCAGGCACAGGCACGTATGGAATGGTACACCAGACAGGGTTTGAGGGAGCTTAGAGCACATCCCACCACTAAGAATGACACTATGCGTGACGTTGCTGCTGTCATCCGTAATTTCAGCGAGGTCATTGATAGCCGTTGGGGGGACACATTAGATCTCTTCCACAACTACATGTCCAGGAGATAGGACAGTGCCGGACGGTTGAGGCGTCGACGTGGATGTATGCCAGCAACATCATCAGCTGGCAGTCATCGTAGATGACAACAAACCCGCAGCCGCTCCCATAGTGCCAGTACCAGCCCCAGCAATGCTGGGTCTGTGCTGTCATTACACCATCCTAGAAGACCACGTGGCTCTGGACAGTCCCAGCAGGGACATGTGTCCAGTCAACAACCCACTGCTTCTGATGACAGTACCCAGTCTAGCTTAGTACCTGATACTGTCCGTAGCACCCCTGCCAGGCACAGATACAGTGTCCGTTGCCAGAGACAGTGATCTGTATGACCTGGCAGGTATAGTCTATGGCTGTCCATAAACACCCGTATATGGCAGCCACATGGTGGAACTGTGTGCATGCATACACACACACATAATGCTAACACCTAGGGCTAACACATACACACACACATTGCATCAACATTGCCCCATGTTGTACTGTTGTCCCTCACTAACACACACACATACATGTCGATTGGATGTGTCAATGGCAGACTTTGGCAAACCAAGTACACACCCTGTGCATATGATGAAAATGTGCCACCTCCTGCCATCTGTAACATTGATGCAGGAACAGGATAGCATGGTGCTGATGCACAGGGTGACTACATAGCACTGTAGTAATAATATCATGTTGTTAACAGTACAGTGTAATGATATCGTTGTGGGTATATTCGAGCATGCATGATGCATTAACTATAATTGTCATTGTAGTTTTGTATACACCAGTGTTAATTCCCAAAGTGTACTGTCTGCACATGTGCCACATGGCTGTTGTGTGCACCTGTGCCTGCATGTGTTGGGGTGTGGACAGTACATGTGGGATGTTTGCAGCACAGAGTTGCAGGTGTACATTTGTGAACATGGTTAGCATGGAACATGACATGGTTTGACAGTATGCTGTGGGTGATACGGTTTCCATATGCCAATGGTCTGCATTCTGGTACTATACACAGCCTACATAGCCTGACATTCCGTGGTCATTACATGCAGTCTCCTCAATTGATACACAGATGTAGGAACCTGGTGTCAGTGATATCCCTGCAGTACTACACTATACCATTAGCCATTCTTACTGAGCCCCACACATCCCTGGGAACAATACTCTTTGGCATATAGCAGTCTCACGTACATGTCAACACACTATGGATATATATCGTCCATCCACGACTGCAAATGCATACAGTGGCCTACAATATATTCTACACATGACACAACTAACCACCACAAGGGTATCATACAGACAGATACCTGTTGTCCAAGACATGCTGTATTGCTGTAACGCAACTGTAGCATTGTCATCGGCATGTAGTTAACATAGTATTCCAACAGTACCATGTAGGTGGTAGCACCCATCATGTAGAACGGGTAATGGTGTGTACATGTGGACAAGTGTTATCTTGTCTATCCTGTGATATTCACATTTCCAAAGGTATTCTGCAGTCCCTCAGTGTATCACCTAAGCAAGACGGTGTCTGTATGCATATCGGCAACAGCTGCCATACACCTACACTGGATGTCCATCACTCACAGACTTTGCTGTGTTTTAACATGTCTGACATATACTCCAGACATGAACCCTCACCCACATTAATCTAGCAAAGCTTTAAGGGGTGTGTGTCACATAGTTGGCCTAGGACACAGATCACTGCAGTAGCCTGCATTGTCACCAACATACAGGTATGGCCTAAGGTCTGGTAAGCTGCAGCACATGCTGGCAAAGACAACAACTGTAATCATATGAGGCAGGCTTCACACATAGGAACTATTAAAGGTCACAAGTACATATCTGTATGTGGTACACACATACCTGATGTGTGCATTGAAATTACTGTTATAATAATAGGTCATACAATAATAAAAGCAAAACACACAACACATTGACAAACTGTGTGACAAACACACACATGTTATTTGTAGGATTCAAACCCCTACATAACTATTTTATGATACTTGAGAGAAACGCATTAGCACAGCATGCTATTCACATTACTGGATTATTTCCCTTCTCCTGCTGTATTTATAGGGTGCTGACATCATCAGTCTTTCCAAAGAGGAATGTACATCTTTTAGTGTGTTATCCCAGTCTTCAAAAAGACCATTCCTTTCACAGAGACTTGCATACATACACCCCCCCCACCCCCACACACACACCATTTGAAGGATTCAAACCCCTACCTATGTTATGATACTTGAGAGAGACTCATTAGCATAGCGCGCTATTCGCATTACTAGATGATTTCCCTTCTCCTGCTGTATTTATAGGGTGCTGACATCATCAGTCTTTCTAAAGAGGAATGTACATCTTTTACTATCCCTCAGTATGGGGGATAACAATATCTGTGCATTAACAGACGCCTAGTTCAGGGTCACATATGCACACTGGCACTACCAGGTTATGTTCTACCATGCTTCATGACCACAGGACTTGTAACACACAACACAAGTAGGGGGTGTATCCATATACATCACAGATACACACACCTCTGGGTTGGTACCACTGCACTAAGCATGACAGGCCATACATATACAACTACCATTGTGAAAAACCGCCTTTTGGTTTGGTGTGTAGTTCAGACCACCCCCCTATACCCAGGAACCGCACCCGGCTTTCCTGGGAACAGTGTAGGATATGAAGGTCTTCACACACACCATTATAGTGGTTGACTTCAGGTACACAAATATTGACTTGGGATACTACTCAGGCCCTCAACAACATCACCCTACAGCCACTACAATTTGTGGATCCATGTGCTATGGCACAACCAGTCACCACACCCACAAGGGGGAATACATATTGGACCTAATCATCACCAACATGGGGACTCTATTTTCCACACCAGAGCAGGGGTGTAGCTAGGATTTTCAAATTTGTACTGACAGCTCTCAAACTGCTACCCCTCTCCCCAGCCAAGCAACGGCCATTCTCGTAATTCATGGTTCGCTCTTTTAGTGTCGATGAAGAGGCATTTGCTGTAATGCCTCTTCAGTAATATAATATAAATTCACTCAAACTCGGTTCCTTGAATTGAAAATTAACCTGAAATGTCAGTTCTTTGAAAAATGCAGCATGGTAGTTGGGGTAGATACTTTATGCTTTTGTTTTCTGTAACTAAGGTACAGGTTTTGAGCTTGAGTAAATTACTAACAACCTGCTACCACTAACTAGGATGTTTCATTCACACACACACCCCTACCTACCTCTTAGTGCAAGAAATATGGACAAAGCCTAAAATAAACAGGGACAGATATTAAATAATGTTCTCGTGAACTTAGAAAGTTGCTAGAATAACAGGATTTGTGCTAGTATGAATTTTTCTAAGGACATGAAGTCTGAAGCTCAAATGTCTGTCATTATTTAGCAACTTCAGCCTTCAATGATTTTCTAGAAAATCACAAAATTTATGAGGAACAGACAAAAATATGGGGCAAAAATCTGGACATTCTGCAAAATGTGGACAGTTGAGAGGTATGCTACCTACCACACACACACACACACACACACACACACACACACACACACACACACACACACACACACACACACCTCTCACCCTCTCACAGCAACAAACTCATAAATAAAACTGAGGCAAAGGCCCAAAATAAGGACATTTTTTTTTAAATATTGCTCTTATAAACTTAGAAAGATAATAGAATAGTAGTAGGTCTTGCATCAGTACGAATTTTCTGAAAGGTATGAAATCTGAAACTGAAATGTCTGCATTATTTTCTAACTTCAGTCTTTAACAATTTGCCACTAATTTGCCAGAAAACTGCAATTTTATGAAAAACGGACCAAAAATGTGATGCAAAAATATAAAATTGCCAGACAATACAGCTGGGAACCTGTCAAAGGAGGGACACCATTTTAATATGAGCACAGTTAACTTAGAGCAGCTGACAAAATTAGAGAATCTACATGCATTTCTGAAATAAAAGTAATGTATAACTCTGATCATTACAGTTATTTATAAAAGTAAAGTAAACCCTCTATGTTTTCTTCCAAAATTGCTATTTTGTGGAGGATCATTAGGGAAGAGCAACATTTTGAGCCAAAATCAGGGACAGTTGAGGTTTCGCTATGCCTAATTCTATAAAGCAATTTATTTGCATGTACCTCTCAACCTGTTAATGCAATAAATCTGGACAAGGCCAAATATATTGAGGAAACATATAAACAGTACTAAAATTGCTCTTGTATAAACTGGGACAGTTGATAGAACAGGTCTTATTTTAGCATGCATTTTCTGAAGGTTATAAAGTCTGAAACTAGTGTGTCATTATTTAGTGACTTAATTCCTAAATCATTTGCCAGAAAACCACAAATTGAGGAACAAACCAAAAATAAGAAGCAAAAAATCTATTCATTCTTTGAAAATCTGGACAGTTGGGAGGTATAGTTCAGCTGGGGCTGTCTAAGTTTGCCATCCTTCCCCCTCACAAAACCATGGTCGAATGGAGCCTCCCCCTGCAGCCATTCCAATGATCCATTACTTTGCTATTTCACTCCATTTACCATAAACACTAATGTGCATACTGATTTACTTCTATGATGATTTGAACTTCATTTGAAAGTTTTATTTTGCATTTTACAGCACAAACACTAAGACATCTGCTAAACAAACTTGGCATTAAAACTTCTCTGCCCTTGAAACTCACATTCATTGAAACAACATTAAAACCCACATTCAAAGAAAAATACATTTTACCCATGGCAGAAAAAAATTAATTCTGGGCTGCTTTTAAATCATAAGTCCCTTGCATATGAAACATACATGTGCTCTTTGATACACCTCCACATTGCTTTGAACATTTTTTCAGTAAACAATGAAACAAAACTGCCCAATTCAGAACATTTCCATCATAAAAGTCTAGTCAAACTTTTACAGTCCACCATTATCAGTAAATAAGATGCACAATCTCTGAAGTAGTAAAAAAAGTCATCTAAATAATTCCACGTTAAATAAATCTAACTAATGAAGAGGTTGTTGCTAGCAATCACCTTTATATTTCATGACTTCACCGAAAAATAAAGTGTCTGATGCCCCTGAGGAATAAATTGCCTAAATTACATTAATAATAAGCTAGTAATATTGCAATAGGAAATGGATGGCAAACTGATAACAGGCTCATAGTTAGTATCTTAACTTTCAGTACAGCAGCATTCACCCCTTATGGGAGTAGAACCAACAACCTTCTGCATTAAAAGCAAGTACACAACATTTTGTGCTACTAGCAATGTGTGAGCTGATTTAGCATAATCAGCACTAAACTTCTCTTCCTGCAGCTCTCAGCTCCTTGTAAAATCTACGCAATACTCAACTACATCTCAACTTCGCAGCACAAGAAGTCTGGAAAAGCCAAATTTATTGGGGTGGGTCAAAGGGCAAAAACAGGAACACATTAAACATTGCTTGTATAATCTTGAAAGCTGCTAGAATAAAATGCTGTGTTACCATCATACATTTTACTGCCAAGGTCACTGTGCAAAATAGTCAGGACAACATACCACTATGCCAAATCACCTGCTTTGTGAAAGAGGAAGACTGAAACTTAAATGGCTATCATTTAATGAATTCAGTTCTCACCATAGCTGTCAACCTCTTAGCACAAAACACCTGGACAAACCCAGTAATGAGGGAATACAGCCCTCAGACATATTCAGTGAATTCAGTCCTTGCCATAGCTGTCAACCTTAGCACAAAAAACCTGGACAAAGCCAATAACAGGGTATTACAGTCCCAAAAATAAGGACAAATTTCAAATAGTCATAAACTTAAAAAAATTGCTATAAAAAGGTTGTGTTAGTATATATTTATTGCTAGAATAAAAGTTGTTTTACTATGTCACAAACACAGGGATAAGATGCAGACTCCACACAGAAGGCACCCCAGCCAAGAATCAAACCAGAAAACCTATAGCTGTGAGGCAACAATACTGCCACTGCACCATCAAATATGTAAGGAAGCAAACATTCAGAAACCTGAAGTCTGAAATTTAAATGCCTGTCAATTTGTTAATCAGGACAGTCTGACTTGGAACAAAAAAAAAAAAAAACAATTCTCAGCAGAGGCCCAGGAAAAAATAATGCAGGCATGTCTTTGTAACATGGAGGACACAAAAGCAAACCCACGGAGAAGATACAGACCTCCCCCACAAAGAAGGCACCCCAGCCAAGAACCAAACCCAAAAACCTACAGCTGTGAAACATCAATGCTACGTTGCTACCACTGCACCATCAAATTTCAAGCATTGCAATATTTAAAAACCACAGATATGATACAGATATTGATCAGATCAAATATGAGGCAAAAATCTGCAATTTTATTACAAATGGTGGTGGGTAGGGAATTCAGGTCTTTAACACCTGCATACAAGGTACAGGGTTCAAGCCTGAGGTATTCCGTACCACACCACCATGAGTAATGGGGCATTTTCACACACACCCCCCCCCCATCTGTCTTTCAGTATCGTTGTGTCTTCTGTTCTTTCCAGGTAAGAGTTGTGTTAAGGCTGCCAAATGAAATCCCTTTCCAACGTACACAGAAATCTCTCTCTACTACTGCCTTGCATTGGATGTGATCATATATGTACTGGACAGAAAAATCAAAGCTGGAATGGCCAGCAATGTTAAGTGCACAGCATATACTCTGTGTCTACACGAAGTGCAGCATAACTGAGAGATGCTTAACTTCATTCAGTATCTGGGTGATGAAGGTACAGTCTAGAAGTACAGTGTTGGGTGGTTGTAACACTTTGATCCATAGCTCTCAAATTCTTGGCTGAAGAATCAGGAGAAAGACAAAAAATAAATGGAGGGGCAACAAAGGTCTCAAATATCACTCTAATTCACTTAAAAGTATATCAGAAGAAATGTCATGAGATTTTGAATCATCATGTATTTTGAAATTCCAATCGATGGCATTACTGTCTGTAATCCTCAGTGTTTTTAATGCAACGTCAGGGACAGTTGAGAGGTATGCTTTGATCTTTTATTTTGTCTCTGTTGTTTTGTGGCGAGAGGAAGTTATTCACCCATTAATTATCTAAAACATTCATTCATTCATTTCATGCATGATTGCAGAAAAAAAACAGATTTGAACTTCAGGAATTTCCTTCCTCAGGCTTTGTGCTGATATTTTGTGGCAGTAGTGAACTACTGAGGAAGTTACTAGAAGTCTGGGCTGAGGATTTATCCATTTACCTTCTACAAACCCAGTCAGTTCTTGATCTAGTAGGACACTGTATGGCAGAATGCATTTATACTGTAGCAGTGTTTCATTTTCTTTCTACAAGTAGAAAACAAGCATCTCTGTGGCAAGTATATGTTTATTTCGAATTATGCCTTCGCTGAAGGTTGGGCGTCGGGCTGACAACGCAGCACCCTAAAATCTACTGCCAATCATTAGCGGACCGGAGTTCGCTGTGACAACCTAACGGGAAAAGAAAAAGACAAACAACAACAACATAACAGAAAGCTGTGTTTTATGGCTGCTCAAACACAAGAAGAGCTGGAAACACTCCAGAGAATTACAACTTAGGAAAGCACAGATCATGTACAGGTGAACTACTTTTGATCAGAAAAAATGTCCAGTGACACACACACACACACACACACACACACACACACACACACACACACACACACACACACACTTCATATTACTCACCACACACACACTTTTCATATTACTCACCAACCCTCTCGGTTGCAAGACCCTTCTAAATAAAGTCCATAACGCCCGCTCGTGTACATCCAACATCCTCCGGAAAACGCATTTGAAAGCGGCCGGAAATACATGCGGTGAGCTCCATAGCTCCATTCCGACTGGCTGCCCTGATGAGCTGGCGTCATCGTGCAGTAAAGCGAAAAAAAATTTAAAAAGCTACCCCCCTTCTAAATAAGTTGTACTGAAATCAGTACAGTGCGTATGCCTCCCGACGTCCCTGCACCAGAGGTAGAACCCTAATTGTTAAGATCAGACCATAAACAACTTTCCCTGGACATCCATATCCCGTCCCCACCCCCAGCCAAGGAAATCACTGTAAAGAATTTCTCAAAAGCAGACTTTGCACTTGTGAAGACTGGGGTGGAATACTTCAAAGGCCCTGTGCTGGAGGATAATACAGCCCAATCTGCAGAATCCTTTACAAATGCATTGTATGAGCACGTGCAGGTATGCATTGATCATGCTATCCCAAATAAAACCATGACTCCTCCAAAACAGGAGACCTGTCTAGTTGACCCCGGCCATATATAAGCTGTACAACAGAAGGAGAAAGCTACTGCATAACAGAGCAATATCCCACAGAGGGAGGACATCTCTGAACAGTATTGGCAAGACACTTCAATCCCTCATATAATCATCACTTGCACATTTTGACAATGAAATTCACCAGACACTACAGATAATCACAAGGTCTTCTTTAGTTATGTCAGGAATATGTGTGAAAACAACACAGATATGCTCTGAACTGTTGCATAACAGCACAAAATATGCCAAGCCTACGGACACAGCCTACACCCTGGCAGACAGAGTAAGCACAAACGCCCCCCCCTTACCGCCCAAGGGTACAGATGCCCATCCCAAATGAATGTAACCTCCCTGACATCACAGATGCACAGGTGATAGGTGCCCTCTCCACAGCAAATAACACAGCATATGTATGGGACCGGACGGTGTCCCAGGCTGTGTCCTACACGAGCTCTGAGTAGAACTGAACACTCACATTAAGTCACTGTTCCAACTTAGCCTTATTACAGGATATGTACCCTGAGAATGGCATACAGATACAGTGCTCCCACTCCACAAAGGTGGTGCCACAACAGACCACAGGAACTATCACCCCATAAGCCTGACTAGTGTGGTAGAAAAAGCTATAGAGCATATTATCATGGAAGTCATAATCAAAAACATTGTGAGCCTCCAGACAGTGGATCATACACAATTCGGCTTTGTTAAGGGCAGATCTTGCCTCTTAAACATAGTTCATATCTTTGAAACGGTTACTGAAGCCATGGATGAGGGCAAGGTAGTTCACACAGTCTACCTGTACCTTGCAGAAGCCTGCAATACAATACCCCACTCAGGCATCATACATATGCTTACCAGCTTATATATCAACCCCTATATCACTAGATGTGTTGCTATCTGCCTCAGGGATGGAACCCACCTGGTCAGAATTGCAGGTGCCATGTCCAATTCCAGACCAGGTACAACTGGTGTCTCACTGGGCTCAGTTGTGGGACCTGTCCTGTTCGGTATGTACTTCTCTGAGGTTCAGACTAACACGGGGGGATTATGTCTAACAAATGTCACAGATGACTGCTAACCGGGGGCCATAAGCAACACTGCAGCTGACACATGCTTCCTCCATAAGGGTCTCACAGTGATGGATGCTTGTTGCCAGAGCCATGGCCTCGTGCTAAATGCTAAGACATGCATAGTCATCCCCTTTGGGGAAAACAAGGTGCACACAAATCACCACATAAGTGGTAATCCATTAAGTACAGAAGATGTATTTACAGATTTGGGGACCAACATAGATCGTAACCTCTCCTTTGCTAATCACATTGACAGAGTCATTGCAAAGACCTTTATATAGCCCTCCTTATCACATGGGGGTTTGCATGTAGATCATGGGAGGTCATTGTGGCCCTCTACTAGTCACTCATCAGGCCCATGTTTGACTACAATGGCCTTTTTGGGGTGTACCTTACCCAACACCTGCAGCAACTACAGTGTCCACAACAGTACCTACCCAAGAGGATCATGGGCTACACACAGATGTCCTATTCAGCTCAACTAATTGATCTCCAGCTCTACTCAGTTGCTTAATGCCTACTCAGAGGTAATTGATGCCTGACGTACACAGCCATGTCAAACCCAGAAGTAATGGACATGCTCCACCTCATAACATCCAAGACCCTTAGAGCTACACACTCCAGGGACTTAAACCTCAGCACAAAACTAAATAGGACATGCTGCAGGGACAGATTCATTACCCAGAGGCTCCCCTCACTCTGGAATTGAATCCCAATTAAAGTTAGACATAGCCCCTCGCCAACCCTCTTCCAGCAAAATCCAGCCGCATGGATGGGAAATTGCATATTCACCCCTGGGATCTCCACTGTGTCCCTGCTTGACAGAGGCACAGCAAACTAGCCTTGAAGGGTGCCTTCTGTGACCTACTTTACAGAGGCATAGTAGGCTACTCTACTGGGGAGGTGGACGCCAAATACACTCTGCCTAGGCTTATGAATTCCCTAGGGCAGACAGCCTAGCATTGACCTCTGCACCTATGTTTATGTTGGGGATGCACAATATTTGTTGCTGATACAGTTTGCAGGTCTTTATTGCTGTAGCTTTCCCAGTTTCTATGAACAACTTGTGTATCTGCGTAACATGTTTGATCATGACAGGGTTCCAGTATATTAATATATGTGTCTGTTGTCATTTAACTGTGTGCACAGGGCAGATTGCTGGATCGTGGGAGGTTCCTGGCTTAACACATACAACTGCCAGATATGTGTGGCCGACTGCTATACTCAGACATGGCCTAAGTGTGTGAACATGCCCAGTTCAGGCTTTCCATGGTTTGTTGCCTGACATATGTCTCATTTATCCAAGTGTGTGAGCATGCCCAGTGTGACCTTTCCATATGTTGTGATCTGAAGTCCACTACATTTGTGGATGTGTGTGAACATGACCAATATTGACATTTATACTGTGTGTGTTGGAAGTCATGTTGTGTTATTACTGCCAGACTCCTTTGTGTCATAACTCAACAGGGATTGTGCTGTGCCTGCAGGGTTTCCATGGGATAGTTTGCAAAGACTTGTCAACATTCTTTCATAGTGGCTGAACACTGCAATACTGTCATGGTGTAGTGGTTCAGTACTTTCACTATGGTGCACAATATCATGGGTTTGAGTCCCATCACTGCTTTAAATGTTCATACTGAGCAGACCAGACTGGTTGAGGGCCAGTTGGGCAACTAAGAGCATGTTGCATTTTGTTCAGCTATGGCCTAATTAAACCAGGCTTGTCCGACATTGCTGTGTATTCACCAACTTGGGTGGACATTGCCATACATTACTCCACATTGACCACAGTTGTACTAGTTGGTGTATGTGATTCTGTTCATAGGTTCATACTAGGCTATCTGCCCTAGGGCATTTATAATCCTAGCCAGTGTGTGTTTGGCTTTCAACACACATTTTAAGTGGAGTTTGCCATGACATTTTTCAAGGTTAGTATACTGTGCCTATGGCTAACAGTGACATAGAAGCGATACCCAGGGTAAACCTACAATCTTCCATCCACTCATCCAGATTCCTCTTGAAGAGAGTCAATGAGGGACTCTGGCTAACCTGGAGTGGGAGTTTACTCAAGAGTGGAGGGAGCCTCTGGGTTATGAATCTGTCACTCCAACATGTCCTATTTATTTCAATCCTGAGGTTCAGGTCTCTTGAGTGCGTAGCTTGATAGGATTTTGATTTTCCAAGGTGCAGCATGTCCATTGATTCCAGGTTGGACATGGCTTTATAAATCAGGCACAGATCACCTCTGGGCAGGCGGAATGCCACTGAGTGGAGCTGCAGTTTCTTTAACCGGGCAGCAAATGGCATGTGTTTGAGCCCTTTGATCCTCCTGGTGAGGTACTTTTGTGGTCTTTCCAGCTGCTGCAGGTGTCTGATAAGGTACATCCTACAAGGGGCATTGTACTCAATTATGGGCCTGATGAGGGATGAGTAAAGAGGCACGATGACCTCCCCTGATCTAGATGTGAAGACCTTCATGATTAGGTGGGCTATATGAAATGTTTTTCTAAACACTTTGGCCACGTGGTTGTCAAATGAGGGATTGCTATCAACTTGGGTCCCCAGGTCCCTTATCACTTCTTCCATACTTAATGGGTTACCACCTAAGTGGTAATTTGTGGGCACTTAGTTTTTGCCAAAGGGGATGACTATACACTTTTTAGCATTTAGCTTGAGGACATGGCTCTGGCACCAGTTGTCTATTTCTATGAGGCCCTTTTGTAGGATGTTGTGTCAGCTGGAGGGTTGATTATGGCACCCAGTTTGCAGTCATCTGAAAACTTGTTCAGCCACAGTCCTTCTGTGTTGGCCTGTACCTCCGAGAAATATATACCAAACAAGGGAGGTCCCAGGACTGAGCCTTGTGGAATGCCACTTGTAGCTGGTTTGGGGTCTGACATGGCTCCAGCATTTCTGACCATGTGGGTTCTGTCCTTGAGCCAGTTTGCAACCCATCTAGTGACATAGGGGTTTATATTGAAGCTGGTGAGCTTATCTATAATGACCAAGTGGGGTATTGTATGGAAGGCTTTTGCAAGGTCCAGGTAGGCTGTGTGGGCCACCTTCTCCTCGTCAATGGCCTTGGTGACTGTTTCAAATGACTCAACCAGGTTTAAGAAGCAGGATCTGCCCTTAACAATGCCAAACTGGGTGGGATCCAGTGTCTGTAGGTCCCCAATATCTTTATTTCTGAGGTCCATGATGATCCTTTCCATAGCTTTGCAGACCAAGCTAGTCAGGCTTCTGGTCCAATAGTCTGCAGTATCCATTGAGGCACCACCTTTGTGGAGAGGGACCACTGTTGCTGTACACTGCTCTTTGGGTGCATATCCTGTGGTAAGGCTAAGACTGAACAGTGGTTTTATGTTTGTGTTCAATTCTTCTTGGGGTTCATGTTGGACACAGCCCAGGACACTGTCTGGTCCCATTGATGCTGTGTGATTTGCTTTGGAGAGGCTGGCTGTTACCTGAGCATCTGAGATGTCAGGGGGCCAGCACTCTGCTGGGATAGATATTTGCCCTTTTGGTGGGGAGGGGGGGAGAAGTTTGCACTGAACCTGTCAGCTCAGATGTTGGCAATGTCTGTGGGTTTGGTGTATTGTTTGTCATTTTGGACTAATTCTGAGCATATCTGGGAATTCCCACCTAGGTTCCTACCATAACTAGACTGGATCATTCTATACCATTCTAGACTGGATTCTAGCCTGTCACCCCCAGCACATCAGTAAAAGCGGAACCCTTCCAGACCCACTAGGGGATCATCTCCTCATTTTTGTGTACTGCCTCCCCTCCCCCCTATAACTAATACATACATATTCTACTTCCCAGAACCTAAAAAACTTCAACCTCACTGCATTCTCTTATGCACTAAATTAGCAAATTAGAATCCACTAAAAAACTTTTTCCCTAGATGGTGTTGTTGCATATTTTAATAAAACTTTTTTAAACCTGCTCGATTCCTTTGCCCCCAAGAAAATAAAATGCATAAAAAACAACTCTGTCCCTTGGTTAACCAAACTTACTTTACTTACCATGCGGCTTCGTGACAAAGCCTGGAAATACTACCAAAAAACTAAAAATTCTATAACCCTTAACGAATATAGATCCCTTCGCAACAAAGTAAAAAAACTTACTGTAGCAGACCGCAAAGCCTACTATTCCACACTTCAAGCCAACCATACCACAAATCCTAAAAAATTCTGGCATGGAATTTCATCTCTACTCAATCCAGGGAAAAAAGAAAACCCTTGCCCCAACCCTTATGCCTCTGACTCAGATCTAGCTACACTGTTCAATTCATTCTTTATCGACTCTATAGCCAAACTAATTACATCCTTCCCCAAAAAGATTTGTCACCCCACTCCACAAAGGGGGCAACAACAATGATATCTCAAACTTTAGACCCATCGCTATCCTATCCCCACTATCTAAGCTCCATGAAAATGTATTCATCAACAACTGCTACCCTGTCTCATAAACAACCACCTCCTCACTCCATCTCCGCACTGATTCCGGCCTGGCCACAGTACAACCACTGCCCTGCTTTCCTTTTTAGAAACTGTTAAGCTCCGGGATTCTGGCCATTTTGTTTCTACCCTCCTCTTAGACCTTTCTAAAGCCTTCAACACCATCTCTCACAACCTTCTCCTTACTAAACTCTCTAAAATAAACCTATCCCTTCCCTCCATCAGTTGGTTCACCAGCTACTTAGAAAATAGGCAACAGGCAGCCAAATGGAATAAATCTATTTCACCCTTCCAGTCCACTGCTATAGGTGTACCTCGCGCTCATTTTTAGGTCCCCTACTAATTAATATTTTCATTAATGACTTCCATCATGCCATCCCAAATGCAAACCTTATCCAATATGCAGACAATTCTACAATAATCTGCTCTGCCACATCTACCTCCTTATTAACAAAACTAACTCAGGATGCCTTCTCAACTGAACAATGGATGCCAGATAACCGTCTTGCACTTAAAACCACCAAGACCAAGCTTATGATATTCTCCCCTACTAAAACCACCACCCTTGACAAACATTCATTCCTCATTACCAGTCCAAATAACACTCCTCTAGAAATTGTCTCCTCTGCTAAATTACTAAGTGTCACTCTTTGATCATTTAAAATTCGACTACCACATTCAATCAAATATTAAAAAAAACACACACACAAAACTTGGCGTGCTCTATTGTCCCAACCGTTTCATCTCTTCCCCCAACTAGGCTTGTTCTTGCAACTACCTATCTCATCCCTTCCCTCCTATATGGTGCTTCTGTCTTCACTAACCTGCAATCCTCCCACAAGTCAAAACTATCTTCCTGCTACTACAAAATCTCAAAATTCACCGCAGGATACAAATCCACTACCCATCACTGTACACCTCTTCAAGAACTCAACTGGCTTGAGCTACCAAACTATCTCGTATACATTCAACTTATCCAAGCTCATTGGCTTATCTTCACCCCTTCCCTCTGCCCCTTCCTTCCAAATGCATCTACCTAATAGACAGCTAAGATCAAATTCTCAAAATCTAATTGAACTCCACAAACCCACTCATCATCCAGGCAAACATCTCCTATCCTTTTCACTTGCTCGCCATTGGAACTCTCTTCCACCTCTCATCCTTACCAAAAGTCTCACAGCTTTTAAAACTCTCCTCCATGCACTCCTAACTTCAAAATGGGAATGCTCCTGTTCTCATCCCTCATAGATTCCTTTCACTATAGTTAGCTCTACCTCTCTTTAGTAAGAACTGGGAAGAATTAAATACTACACTATGATTTAAATAGTCTAACCACATTGTATTACTGTACTTCTTCCAAATGTCAGCATTTGTTTTTATGTAACCCTGTACTTTTATTTAGCTGACTCAGATTTTGAAATCTTGTACTCTTTTAACTGACTCAGATTTTTAATTTTTGTATTCTGTTATCTTGTCGTTATTTGTATTTCTGGAGCTTTTCTCCCCAGGACTCCATTGAAAATGGGTTCCTTGTGGCCCAATGGACTATCCTGGCAAACAAACTGCAAATAAATAAATAAATAAAATAAAACTAAAGAAAACCTTGTGATTATCCTTAGTGTCCTGCACAATTTTTATCTCAATGATAGCCTTAGAATATTTTATGTGTGGCCGTAGTTTTTCAATAATACTGATCAGAGATGCCTTCCCTTTTTGGGACTTTGCTCTATCATATAGTAGCTTCCTCCTTGTATTGTATGTTTTTTTATGGCTAGGGTCCACCAGACAGGATGCCTGCCTTTGGAGGATTGGATCTTGGTTTTATTTGGGATTGCATGATCCATGGGTTCCTGAAGGTGTTCATAGAATGCATTTATAATGGGTTCTGAGGTCTGGGCCGTATTTTCCACAGGCACAGGGGCTGTGAATGATTCCACCTCGGTTTTGAGGAGTGTGACATTTGCTTTAGTGTAATTTTTCACTCTGGTTTTCTGGCCATGGGCTGGGGTCGGGATGTGAATATCCAGTGAGATTACTCTATGGTCTGATCTTACCAGTGAGGGATACACTTCTGGTCTTGGGCATAGAGTCCCCATGTTGGTGATGATCAGGTCCAGTATGTTTTCCCCTCTTGTCGGAGTGGTAGCAAGTTGTTCCATAGCATTTGAGTTTATAAATTCTAGGAACCTTTGGGCTAGGGTGTTGCAGCTAGGGTAATGCTCCTAGTCTATGTTTGGGTAGTTGAAGTCACCCAATATAATGGTGTTTGGGGAGACCTTCATATTTTCATGTGTTCTCCAGTCAGCCAAGTGTGGTTCCAAGTGTGGCTATGAACTGGAAGGCGGTTTTACCCACTGTTAGTTGCACATGGATAGTCTCTGATGCTTCATGCTGTGCCACCAACCTGAGGTTGTGGGTATCTTTGACAAATATTGATACTCACCCTCCTTTTGTAATTTGTTCCATGTTTTACGGCTGTATAGCATGGTATGAGGTGTAACCTGTTAGTGCTAGGTTGCTCTTGGGAGCCTTGAACCAGGTTTCTGTTACTGCACAGATATCAACATTCTCCATGCTGTGGAGAGTTTGGAGTGCGTGCATCTTGCAGTTTAGACTTCTGGCATTGAGTAGCATTACTTCTAGTTTCTTATCCCTTGTGATACCTATGGAGGTGGGTTTGTCTTTTGAGCCTTACCTAAAAAAGGCACTATGGGGGTGACAAGAGCCTTTGGCAATATCCAAAAGGCCACAGGTGAAAGCCATCCCTAGCAAAGCATCATGTCTTGTCGAGCATGTCATCCCAGGCTGACAGGCATTGGATCCCCTTTCACTGACACCAATACTTAAGACAATTGTTGTAATTGATCATCTTGTCTTCATATTGTGGCATCATGTTTCGTGAGGGTAGGATGATACTCAAGGTCATCAAGTTTGCATATACTACATGGTGGTAAATGCTGTTTAGCACTACCTTACATTGCTTAACACATGGCCATCATGCCTCAGGTGGTGCTGCAGGGCTTCCTATGTCAGATGCACATACTACACTCCCTGCACATGTTTGAAAGCAGGTTGTGTCAACTTAAGCATCCCTTTCACTATATGTGGGAGTCAGAGAGGTATAATTTCCAGGGTTCCTACTGAGCCAGTGTATGTGCTATGCATTGCCTCTTTGCCAAGGCCAAGGCATACTGGGCACGCCTCCTTCTGCCTACTGGGGCAGGCTCAGGTTGTTCCTCCTCTGAGTCATGCTCTGCCTGTGATGGCCTTGGCAATGGTGGGGGGCTGTTTGGCCCAGGCCTATGCTGGTCCTGCTGCAGCTGTTTTTACAGAATCATATTATGTAGCATAGCACATACCATGACAATTTGGGTACATGTAGTTGGTGAGTATTGCAAGGCTCCACCAGATGTGTCCAGGCACCGGAACCGTGACTTGAGCAACCCAAACACATGCTCAATTACATTTCGTAATTTGTACATGTCTCATTATGGCATTCCTGTTCAGGTGTGTGTGCGTTTCTGATGGGTGCCATCAACCATGGCTCCAGTGCATAGCCGGCATCCCCCACTAAGTGACCATGTGGGATGTCCCCATTGGCAAATGTCTGGTACAGCTGCATCAGATGCCAGATATGGGAATCATGGTAGCTTCCAGGGCAGCCAGCACACACATTCATTATTTTGCCCTGGGCATCACACACAACCTGGCAGTTGATGGAGGGGAAGCCCTTGCGGTTACTGTAGGCCCTACCCTGCTCACCAGCTGGTGCTTTGATGCATATATGCATGCAGTCTATTGTACCCACTATCTCAGGGTATTCTATTTACTGGAAGAGACGCATATTGCTGGCCAATACCTCACAGGAATTGGGGAAATATACATGATCACCGACATGTGCTGACATGGCATCCAGGAACTGGTGCGGTACCCTGGATGCTGATGCCTGTGATATCCCCATCTTATCACCAGTTGGTCTCTGGAAGGTACCTGTTGCTAGTATTCTTAGGCCAACACATACCTTGGTTTCCACTGGGATGGGTTCCCCTCTGTTTGTTCTGTGTGTGAGGTGTGGCCTGCACAGCTCAACAATTTGCTGCAGGAGGTCTCTGTCCACTCTATAGCGCTCCACTATCTCCAGCTCATGTAACCCCTGGTAGGTGACCCTGGGCCTGTACACTCTTCTCCGTCTCCTCACTGTGGGTTGTCTGGCAGCATTTGCATTGTCACCACCCTCAGCATGTTGCATATGTCGCCTTATAACAGCAATGGCAGCCCCTATCATTTTCTGTCTGACTGAAGCTTTTTCAGTTTTCACTTCTTGTAGCTTACTCCAGTGTTGCAGCGTCTCTTGAGAGAAACAAACTGCACTGTTGTTTGCAGAGTTTTATTTGCTGGGCTGGGCTAGTGTTCTGCCTGTGTAATTGCCTGATTCTGATTGTTTTCACCTGCTAGCTCTACTAGTATTCCCTGGTAGCTTCCTACTATTTGTTGTGCTTCCTTTTTCCTTTCTGTTTCCTCAGGGGGGAGCGACATGCAAACATGCTCACAGCAGCTCACACGCGCGCACACATGCTTAGATGGACTAAAACTTGCTTATTTGGGTTAAAACGCGTGCACACCAGTGCAAACGCGCTTACAGGTCTTTAAACAGCCTTATACATGCTTAGTCCGGCTTACACTCACGCACTTACGCTTTCATGCGCGCACTCTGTCTTACTCGGGTTTACAGGCGCGCATACCCGCTCAGCAAGAAACTTTGGTGTTATCCACAGTATACACCTTCCATTTCTTGGCTTTCCCTGGCCTACCTGTTGACACACCTCTTTCCATGATGTCTAACTGACAGCTGACACATGCCACTCTGCTCCTATGAGCTTCACTACTTTCATACATACCCCCTTGTGATGTCACCTATCTCCTACTCTGTTACTCCCCATATCCTACTCCTACACTCCACTGACTGTGCTCATTTGCTATGTAAAAGTGCGATTCACTATCCTAACACTCATTTACATAGGATTGCCTACTAATGCTTGGTTACATGTCTTAGACTGGGCTTCTCCCCTTAGCAACCCCTACTCGGTGGCCATGTTGTCTTCAGTCTGCTATTCCCTTACATTGTAATTTAACAGTTTTCATAGATTCCATGTTTGTGGCTTTTATTTTCTTATTTTATGATTTTTTTTAGTGCAACCCATTTGTGTGGTGCTGCGTTACACTAAAACATTGGAAATCGCCGAAAAAAAAAAAGTATTTTTATTTTAATTTTGCATCTGGGAGCATTTCCAACGGCCGTATATTTGGCCATTGGCATGCTTCCTCAACCATATGCAACCTTTATTTGGAGCTGACAAGGCTCCATTGTGCTATTTGCAGAACGGTACTCAGTTGTCAACTGAGTACATTTCTGCAGCTAACACGGCTCCTACTCGGACAGGTTTGTGCTTCCTGGATCATAAATTTACCTCATTTGCATGCCAGTGAGGTATTTTGCATATCCCAGCCCTGTCCGTGTAGGAGACATTTTAGGAGCTCTCTTATACGCCCCTACAAGCTGTTCCTGGATCGCTCGTCGGACATGATGGCTGCATGAAGTCTTACTCTACTCATACACTCCGTGCAAGACATCGTGAATCCGGCCCAGTATAAATTGTGAGGAATTAGAAACTGCTGAACATGTGTTTTTGAAATGTAGAGGAGTGAATCAATTGTGGGAAAAATATGTCACAAAGACTGTGTTAAAGAGTTGAAAAGTGTCAAATGTATAAAAATGGATATAATAGAATATGGTTACTATGAAAACATGAAACAGAATGATGTGGCCAGATTAGATGAAAAATTGTTTTGAATGAATGAGATAAAATTCAGTGGGAAAAGAATACCATCAGAAATATCTAGAAGATAAGATTTTGGTTGTGGAAAAAAGTGTGGGGAACTGAAAGTGTAAAATTGAAAATATGTAAATAAGATGTAAAATTTATGTACAGAATGTATATATTGTATGTTGTGAATTTTAATAAAGGACACCTACTTTTTTGATAGGTTACGTGGAATATTTTACATCCACGAGTTACCATCAACTCAAGCAGCTGGCACTTCAGTTTAATGTCTCATCTGAAGGACAAAACACTCAGGAGTGCAGCACCCCCCTTATGCTGCACTCTAGTGCCAGTATTCAATATAGTTGGTGTGGGAATAAAACCCACAACCTTCTGCACCAAAGGCAAGTCTGCTAGCTGTTGTGCCTCTGACACTGCATTTATCAAATTCATCATTGCAGCAATGAAATGGACATTTCCTCATAGTCCCACTGTTGTGCATCTTGGAGTTAGTGTGTGCAAGATATATTTCTCCTTGTGTATTTACAGCTTGCTTTGGTAGTAAGTTTAAGTATAGAAAAGTTCTATTTATGATAATGTTAGGTTTTCAGTTTTGTTAACTGATATGCAGTCTAAGAGTTTTAGGGATGCAGAGTTGGTTATCTGTATTTTTAATGCTTTTATTGATGGATCAGGAACCAACTTTTCACTTTTTTAAATGGAATTATGTGTTTATAATGAAAACACTCAATGGGAAATAGCATGGAAAAGAAAATGGAGTAAAACAATCATGTAATGCTACTTTTTTATGCTCAGGTCAACAGTTTTATTATTCCAGTATACACAATGTTTTTCTCAAAGATAGTCAGTGATTGCTTACAATTATTAATATTTTCCTTCAGTACATTTTATCCCACAGCAAAATTATTTGCATTCATTTATTGGTTCATAGGTGAGTGCTAGCTAGATGCCCTTGCAGGCCATTTTAAGCCTGGCCAACTTCCCTTTTTGTGCTCAAATTAACCTATCCCAATTAGTTAGATATTGGTCTTACCCATTCCATGGTCGATAATTATATATTACCCCTAATGAGAATAACTGGGATCATACCGTAGATAATTTGAGGAGACCCATGCATGGGAGAAAGCATTTAGGAGCTGCCTCTGTCCATTAGTAGTACAGGGGGATGTCCTGGTGATAGTTTTCTGTTTTCTATCCCTAGGTCTAAATTGTGCTTGTTGTGGATGTGGAGTCTTTTTTACAGAACAACCAAGGTTACTTCCATCAATTTCTCTTTATAGTAAACAGTTCCTGTTCCTTTCCCAGTTTTTAGGGATTCTTTCTGGATTGCCTTCATTCTAGACATGTAGTTCTTTGTAGTCTTTTTTTCATAAGCCTATGTATAGACACAGAGGTCAGGAGTTTGATTTTATCAAGTGGGAGTGGCCATACCATACACCCAGAGGGGCAGCCACTCCCTATTAGTTGATATGGGATGTGCCCGCACTATTATTTCTTTGACTTGCATATTTTCCTGTTCTGTATTTGCCTTCCCCGACACATCTTTTAGTATAATCATTCTTACAAACAGCAGATATAACACCAGCACAAGCACTGTGTTTCCTAGGCACTGAAGTCGATATGCTACAATATATGTACATTTTTAGACTCATTACAAATTATCATTATTCATGTCTCTAACTCCTAAACCTTCCTCCACTTAGTAGAAACTGCCTCACTAACAATGATAATACATTCCTGCGTTTTTCCATCTGGCATTTTTTTTTTCTCTTTTTAAAGCAGTGCAGTTATTTTTTTTCTCATGTCTTTTTAAACCTCTTCTATTTATTTAAGTTCATACCAGGAACCCGTCTCTTTCAGAATACCACTCATCCATATATATTTTCTGATTAAAGAAGTTGACATATCTTTTTTTCACATAATTCTAAGCAATATTAGTTTTGAAGCCATATGAGATCCATGTTATGTAGTAAATACAACTTTTTCTTTCCAGCTGCGAAACTTCCTTTTGATGCACTGTATTTAAAAAAAAGTTTCTGATTTGCATTCTTGCAATTAAAGCAGCTTTTTAAAATCTGGCAAAAGGGGCAAAACAATAATTCAGAATAATCACATGTGAATATTTCCATGAAATCAGCAGAATATAAGTAGAATCATACCTGACACAACATATGTCTGTGTAGCATATCAAAGTAATCCGCTAGGGATATTATAGTATAGGATTTATGAAACTTCATGGTGTATATTCTGTAGGCAAGTGCGACTCAGAACATACAAAGTTATGGGTTTATTCAAGGGCAACCCATACATATTCCTCAAAATCACATATATACAATAAATTATACTTAAGAATCTGCATTCATTCTTAATTTTCTGTGCATGTAGTCAGATTCCCACGCATACTATCTTTCAGAGAAAATAGACATAGACCTCAATTAATCATACTCAGAAATAAAGTATTTTTACTGACAGCATACCTGCCAGAACATAATGCTTATATTCATTATTAAGTCATAAGGAACATAGAATAACACAAACTCGCTCTAGAGTACAATTAATACATATGAGAAGAAAGACATTCGGCAGAGTGATACCTAGCCTGAAAAAGTCAAATTCCATGGACTGAATTGTATTCCAGAACTTACCATACATCCATAGGAAATAAATATTAAATGCCCTTGATGTTTAGTCACTGGATGTATAATTATTTTAAGACAATTTGATAATACATTCCTCTAAGAATGTTTTTAACATTATGGATGATCTTGCATTGCCATGTTTTCTAAACTATGTGAAATGTTCATTGCTTTCCTCTGTTTTCCCTTTAGTCACCATCAAGTTTCTATATAGATAAATCAGTCTCCCAGACCAACTATAGGACTAGAGATTATGTCATTATCTAGTTATGATTCAGTCCTTTAATATCCCATATAATTGTAGCAGGAACACCCCACTCACTCATTGTGTGGTCCTGCACAAAAAAATGACATGTTTCCCACCACTGGATTATTTACTTTTACTCATTTTGAACTGTAAATGGTCAGGACTACTTGGATCCTTTATCCACTTTTTCCTTATTGCAAAAAAAAAAAATTACAGGAACATAGCAGCAAAACCAACTATATACTTGAAAAGATATAGTGACATTTCCACATCAGCAGCAGGAGGACAATCCAGAGAGAGTGCAGAGTGTTCATAAGCAACTGAGCAAACAACCAATTCTCATCAGTGACTAAAAGACTATCCAATGAGAATAGAAAGTCACCAACCATGACTATAAAATCAGCAAATAAATTAGTGCACATTATTCTCAGGTTTCATATTACACACACACACATGCTAATAATGTGCAATACATTTTGCCAAATACTAATATTGTTGCTAGGAACCAGAGGCAGCTCTATTCATCAAGTTCATCTAGTACTGGTATAGGTAACTCACATATCGCCAACTGTATCTCACATTTGGGTATTTCATTTGGTCATAGCTGTGTAACCTTGGAGTTGTATATATAAAAGATAGGGGGCGTAGGGACAGGTTATCCATGTTTGGCGATGTGCGCAAGTGTGCATTGTGTGTATGTCTGTGTTTTAGAGAAGTGAAGCCACAAAGTAACTAGTGTCATTGTGTTTGTACTAGTTTCACTCTGAAATGGAATGTGATTTATTATTTATTGAGTAAGCAGTATAAATTAGTTTGTGTATCTTTATCTTTGTGAGACAATATTGTATTTATTACTGCGCATGCCCTACAGAATGTTTAAAAAAGATTAAATGTTTGTTTACTGTTCTGGGTAGACTTCTTGTGGCATTTACAGAATCTAAAAAAGGAAAGTGTACGTTTTCCTTTTGCAAAAGATTTTAAATCACTAACTTGTGTTTGCAACTGAGGGTACCTTTGATGGGATTGGATTTCTTTTACAAATTTTTTTGCCCTCACACCTGCCAACCATGAAGCCATTTCCTGATTTGTCTCATTAATTCCCACAAACAGAGGGACATATGCAGTATGCAGTATAGAGGTGATAGCTCCCTAAAGGATATCATCATAATGGCAGCCATGAGAGTTCTTTCTGCTGTTTCCAACATCCTGGCAACTAAGGGCCTAACCACACCTCTATGATGTGAGTGAATAGGTCACCATAGAGACTACTTATGCCACTCAGACATCTGCATTCATGATCTTTCACCCATGGTGACAAGACCTGCTCTCACCAGCTTTGCTGGTTACAGCCCACATCCTAACTGCACTCTTAGTGGAAAAGCTTTCACCTTGAACTGTAACATCACTGAGCATCCAGGAATACCTAGTCCAAAGACTGGGACATCTATCTCCCTTAAGGTCAGGACAGTGATAAAGCTGAAACTGTAGCAAAGTGCACAAATCCAATAAATACAACTCCAGACAAATGCCAGATACTTTAATAAAACAACAAAGCTTTCGGATTACAAATCCTTCTTCAGTGTTATAACTGTGTTTTTATAACTATAACAGTCTGAGATTAAATACTCAGAATTAGATGTCTCAAAACTACTCTCTGTTTGGTTTTTACTTCTCTTTTTGAACAAAGTCATGTGTGTGTGTGTGTGTGTGTGTGTGTGTGTGTGTGTGTGTGTGTGTGTGTGTGTGCGTGCGTGTCTCCTGGATACTGGGCATGCTATGTGTAACTCCTGGATACTGGGCATGCTATGTGTAATGGCACTACAATGGAGTAATATGGTTACAGAGTAATAAGGCTTCAGAGATATGGTGCTTAAATGAAGTAAACTGCTGTACAAAGATTCATACTAGTTCCCAGCCTCTGGAATACTAGTAGATATGAATGGTATATATCATGGGCACATCAAAATATACAGGCAGCTGCATAATCCAATGTCACAAAAGCACCAAGTTAAGTTGTGTGACATAATAGTGCAAAAGTAAGTACCCCCAGAAAGCAGGCAAAACTGTATGGTCCAGGTTTACTACTCAGCAGTAAAATTATAATTAATATGTAAGATAAGAGGCATGTTTTAAAAAGACAGAAGACATAACTCTGTTCCCACATGATGGCAGAATAAGGCCGTTTAAGAATCAGGAAGTGAGGAGAAAAACAGCAACAGCCAGAAAAAACAGACCCCAAGAATCATCTAACAAAATCTTCCGTGAAAATCCTGTTACGTGGAAAACATGGGGCAGTTAGACAATGACAAGGAGACTGACAGGCCTGCTAGTCCAGATCTGCATCACAGAAAGAGACATACATGCAGGCCATGATAGGCTCATATCAGTACAGTCACTAAGTATATTCGCTGTAAGATTCAGCTCAAGCTTGCCCTCACCTCAGCATTAATTATTCTGAGTTAATTCTTTAATGCTGCCAAGCTTCTGAACAACCATGCAGTAACTACCGCTCCTTCCTTAAGGGTAATGAGTGATTTCCCTCAGAAAAGAAGTACCATTTGGTAAAAACTAATGGCTGGCTCTGTAAAACCAGTTTAGTATTAATGGCATACCTGGAATAGGTCTTAAGTTGAGAGAGCACAACAACGTTAAATAGCTGTGTCAGAATAATAGATATATGACTCGTCTCCCCCTCAGGATGGTTTTATATTTTGCTACCACTCCTACACATTTCCCTTATCATTCTTCATCTCCTTGGCCCGTCATCAGCCTTTGCACTAATTTTGTCGATGTATATACTGGCATGTCCATGTCTTCTATTGATGTAAAACCTGATTTCTTCTCTAAGTAATGCATTTAGCTCTGTATTGCTTTGTCTTTATTGCTGTCTAAATACTCGCTACAAATCTTATCAGAGAAACACTGATTTTGTTTTGTTTTTTTTTTTGTTTCGTTTTTCAAGGAAAAAATACAAGAAAATCACACATTTGGTCTGTTTGTCTGACTGAGATTTTCATGGAATTTTGTACTTCAAATCATATGTAATATTTTTCAGATGTACTACTTTATTGTTACATTTGGCATCATTTTGTGTGTGTGTGTGTGTGTGTGTGTGTGTGTGTGTGTGTGTGTGTGTGTGTGTGTGTGTGTGTGTGTGTATATATATATATATATATATATATATATATATATATATATATATATATATATATATAAACAATATAATCAAATGCCTAATAATTACATTATAAAATTAAGGGTATCATTTCCAAATTTTATCTCATAAAATGGAGTTTCACTTTTTTCACAACTATGCTACCTTAACATTTTGGACTGTTTTGAAAAAAGACACCAAATCAGTGGATGAAGGTAAAATGGTAGCTTTTGACACTATCCACCACTCAATGTAGAAAAGCTTAATAAACTAGGAATAAACCCACATTTCATTGACTGGATTGCCAAATGGCTCACAAACAGAATGCTGGAGATCAAACTAGAAGAATCTATTTACTGAAAGACAGTCAGCAGTGAAGTCCTAGTCAACAAGTCTAAATACTGTAATAACAAAATTATTTGAACCTGGCATAAAGAATGCAGTGCAGCATTTACATAATGAGTTTGAAAAACACAGAGCAGGCGTCTAGTCAACATGTCAACATAGCTCTAATCACAAAAGAAATATGACAAACAACTAAAAAAAACTTACAAAGCAAGCTGAGGAAACACAGTGAATGAGTCAGCAGCAAGGAAGAAAACTGCTCCAAAATGGAGCCTGGAGTCCCAGTAGGTTATATCACTTCCTGCAGAGGTCTGATTGGTGGGATGGGGGTTGAGAAAGTTTACAGCACTCTGTGTAGGTGTGGCTAGAGCCAAACACAGTCCAGAAACAATCAATAAAAAGTCTAATAGAAAAAGGCTATGTACTGTTAATAGTAAGAAAAAAAAGAGGCTTTATTGTGTAGTACTATCAGGTAAGAAATTTCTTAAACCAGGCTGATTAGTCCAGCATTTAACAGACATACGTTTGTTGAAAACTAATAGATTCTTTTAAGAATGGGGGGGTGAGGTTCTTGCTGCCAAGCTGCTTCCCAGTGTACCAACTCGCTAGAAAGTAGATAAAGCTTTAAGTAAGTATATTTTAAGACTTAAAAAAAAAAAAAAAAACTAAGCCAGAGAAAAAAAAAAGATGTAAGTTAAGAGATAACAGAGTTGAATGATGAGCGATTTCCGTTGCAACCATTTATTCAGTATGCATGACTTTTAACAAGACAGTGGCAGTATGGAGAGGAAAAAGACGAGGCTTGGCCATTAGTTTGCAGAGAAAAAAAGATGCTGCAAGGTGAGAGATAACAGAGCTGAATGATAATCAATTTTCATTGCAACTGTTTATTCAGTATGCAGGACTTTTAACAGTACACTAGCAGTATGGAGAGGAAAAAGACAAGGCTTGGCTGTTAGAGAGCAAGCTGAGGGAGCACAGTGAATGAGTCAGCAGCAAGGAAGAAAACTTGAAAATGGTGCCTGGAATGTAGAAACTGATACAGATGATATGAATTACAGATCATTACCATCACTACTAGGCTTAAACACAAATACCTCCACTCATCCTGTGATACCTCCTACATTATACAATACACTGACAACTCTACTCTTATCTCCTTCTCCGATAACATTACTCACCTGCTGTCTACTACTCAAAACTCATTTCTCACCATCAAAAAATGGTTAACTGACAACCAAATCATCCTGAGCCCTATAAATGAAACTCCCTCTCTTCATTCATAACTCTCTCTCCCATTACAAAACAACTTTCAACATCATATCTCTTGATAACACTATTATCAAAGCTGAGTCACACAATAAGCTTTTAGGAATCACAGTCAATAACAAACTAAAATTGACCTTCATATTCAAAAATGCATTAAAGAGACACACCAAAAACTGGGGCTACTCTATTAAACAGAAAAGTCTTGTCTTCTGACTGCAAACCCACTCTGGCAAAGGCTTTTCTCCTTCCCTGTCTTCTCTATCCCTCTCCTATTCTTACACATCTATATTTCACCTTAATCACATAGCTTGAACAAACATATAACAACATAGCTATATTTGCCAACAGCCAGCATAACAAAACTCACCACTCTCTTGCCCTGAGACAACTCCAATGGCTTGAATTTCCCCAATTACTACTGTTATCCCAGCTACTATTCATTCACTCCTTAATTAATAAACTTTCAGCCTGCCCTTCCCTCTTCTTGCTAGTATCCCTCTATAGTCCTATTCACGCTCTCCGTAGCTTCATTCAACTCCTTCTTGACATCTACAAACCTAACTAAAATATATGTTAACTACTATAAAAAAGCACTGTTTCCCAAGCCCGGAAGAAACCCCCCTCTAATACTCATACTATCAAACATACAAACAGTTTCAAACAAGAACTAAAACATTTCCTGGCAAACTCTCTCTCTCCTGTCCATGCCAGGAACCAACCTAACCCCCCTCTCTATCTTTCTTTATGCTATATCTTTATCTCTCCAAGACTTGTAGACTATAAAAGACCTCTTGTGGGCCAATGAGAAGCTGTCAGCAGCTTTTTTGTACATATATTTTATGTATATAGTTCTTCTGGATATAGGTAGTATAACCTCCCATAGGCCAATGACAAAATATCAACAGACTACTATATATACAATTTTATAAAATATGGATATTGGCTGTTATGCTACAGACCTGAATAAGTAATTCAACTTCAGTCTGTCTTTTGCTCTACATAACCTATATGTTTATCCCTCTCTATGTTCTCTAGAACCAGTCTGTCAATCTTGTTTAAACTTTTTATGTGATTGATAAACCTTATTGTTTTCTGTAACTGTTATATATACAATTTGTACTGTTTTTGTACTTGCTTTGTTTACAGTATATTTGCAGCTTTTCTCCTCTGGTCTCCACTGAAATTGGACTAATCCGGTTAACAAATAATAAATTAATACATACAAAGCTGCATATGTCTCCTTCTTCTCCATGCAATCTAGGCAAAATGTCGTCCTTATGTAAAAATTATCTCAGGAAAGATCTCTTTCTAATGGTGCATTGTCTTGTCTGCAGGATGCAACTTTGAAATGAGTGTTTTAGAACAAAAGAAGGAAAAAGGAGAATCTGTGAAAGTATTTTTGCATTTCTACTCAATACACTTCTTTTTTTCTTCCCTCATTTTAACAGCAAACGCCAAAGCAGAGTGGAGAAATGAAATTAAATAGATTTATTTTAATGTACTTATTAAAGCCACTTTTTTTCTGATACAAATGCTGGACATCATTTCATATGCTGGAGCAGTCAGTCACATGATGAAATCACATAATAAAAATATAATTTACTAAAAAATGTTATATATCTTCTTACAAATATATAATGTAATAAATATATAAAAACATTAAATAATTACCTATATTAATTTCCTGTTGTTTAAAATGCACTTCATATTAATAATCACATTTAAACTGGGACTTAGATCCACCCTTAATCTTAGCTGCTACTGTCATTCTTCAGTTTCTTAATGGTTCCTGTAGTCCCCTTCACACACATGCAAAGGTAAACATCATGTACAAAAAATGAACCTTTTCCAAACAGAACAAGTAACTGACTGCTTATACAAAGCATTACTCATATCATTACTTTGTATTGTATAAACATGTTCCTTAATCCTTCTTCCTAACTTGCTCTTTGTCATACCTATAGAAAATGCAGGACAACAAAAGCACTGATGGAATATACTACACCTCTTGAATTACAATTGTACCCATATGTACTCCGATGGATTTACTTAGATGTTCAAAAAAAGATGTTAGGTCCTTCCATAATACACTACAGCTACTACAATTTCCATACTTAAAACATCATTTTCTTAAGATGTCTTAGGTAAAACAACCAAAGTATTTTCATTTTGTAAAATATCTTTCAGCATGGAAATTTTCTTGTAAAGAAAAATAGGTTTATTTCCTGCTATCTGGGTCAGTGCATTATTACATAAAATAAACATCCAGTTATCAATAATAACATATTTTATTGCATCACTATTGTAGTCATATCTAACGTAAAGGATAGTTTTGTAAATTTTGTAATATAATCTATACATTGAACAGTAAATACAGATTTCAAAATACAAGGAAAATCTTTCTCCCTTTTGACTTTTAACTTCATCAACTGATTTTAAACGTCTATTAATACAATAGCATCTTTCATTAAACATCTTAATAATGAAATCTATCTCAATAACAAAATCTTCATTCTGAGAAAGTAATCTCAAAGCTCGAATAAATTGACCTCTAGGAATATTCTTTTTAATATGTATAGGATGGCTACTCTTAATAATAAAATCTATCTCAGTGACAAAATCTTCATTCTGAGTAATTAATCTTGAAGCTCAAATAAATTGACCTCTAGGGATGTTCTTTTTAGTATGGATAGAATGGTTACTCTTAAAATGTTAACGACTCACAAAATTAATTTTCCTATGAATACTGCTTTGAAATTATTTATTGTCCATATCCACTTCGATATTAATTCTAAAAGAATGGACGTTAGTACCCATTTCACGTACAGTGAATTTTAAAATGGTAGTACTGTCATTTAATTGCTATATAAAAAATATAACAATCTGCTACTGACCCCCTAAAAAGAAAAAAAAAATAAATAATCTACAAGTATCTTGTAAAAGGTTACATAAGAGAAATAACTACAGATAGGTAATAAATATCTTGGTTTCCTACCATCCTCTTACTAAACTGGTAAAGGCTGGGGCTACTGCTAATCCCATAGCCCCCCAACTTCCTGATAATAATTAGAATTAAAAATAAATTAATTAATTCAACAATAAACAATAAAGATTGATCTTCCCACTACTAAATTCAGTAAAAAATACAACTATTGTCTAATAAATTTGATCCCATCTTCTTGTGGATTACTAGTAAACAAAGACTAATGTCTTCAACATCCAGAATTCCTATGTTTGTCCAGAAAATCCCAGGAGTCTTTCAAATAACTTGCACATTATACGATTCAAAATGATATCTATAAAACTGGACATACCTTCAGTCACATTACCTGCCCCAGACACTATAGGTCTATACAATTTTATTTCTAAAAATGCTGCATTCCTTTGCTTTAAGTTTAAATATTGTATCTATGTCAGATCTTTAGTATAAATTACTTGGCAAAAGACTAAAAAGCTGTTCTTTTTTGATCATTATGTGAACCTGTCAGTCTCTGCTCCTCCAGCCTTCATTGTTTTCTGGTACCTATACCCTAAACTTTTCACAGGTTTATACATTCATATCAAACTAATGACCACTGGGGACTTTACAAGCCTAGTAGTATAACATAACCCAGTTTTGTCCCTGAGTGCCATGGATATCTATGTTGTAGGGTATGTTAGTAAGGAGGTTGGTAAGAGTTATATATGTGTGTGGGGAGGGGGGTATGTTTTTTGGGGATTAATTTACTTACTGTCAACTTCTGTCCATCAGAGACATGGGGCCTAAACTGAGGGTAAGTTTGCCATTTCCCATCCAGTAAAGGAATGATGATGCAATGATGATTGATTATCATTAACTGATAATATCTGACAAATACACACACACACACACACACACACACATATATATATATATATATATATATATATATATATATATATATATATATATATATATAGAGAGAGAGAGAGAGAGGTCTACTTCTGTTTGTTGAAAGTTCGTTTTTTCGAAAGACAGAAGTACGACCCCTGTTACGCGAAAGTGCACTTTCATGAATACCAGTTCACTGAACCAGTAATAAAAACAAAAAAGAAACAGTACAAAGGCAGTTTTCGAGCCACCATGTACCCCCCATGTAGGGGGCTGTGCCCCACACCCCCACTATTTTATATATACTAACTCCGAGATTGCACTACAGTGAGGAAACAGGTATTTTTCCTTAACCCCACTGTAGCGTGCTTCGGTGATGCAGTGTTTCTTTTTTGTTTTTATTTCCAGTTCGGTGAACCGGTATTCGCGAAAGTACACTTTTGGTTAAATGCACTTTCGCATAACTGGAGTTGTACTTCTGTCTTTCAAAAGAACAGAAGTAGGCCCTATATATACACACACACACACACACACACACACACACACACACACACACACACACACACACACACACACACACACACACACACGTGTGTGTGTGTGTGTGTGTGTGTGTGTGTGTGTGTGTGTGTGTGTGTGTGTGTGCGTGTGTTTTTCATATATGCACTGTATGTTTTACTACATCTGTTCAATAACTTATTTTGTCTTTAGAAAGGTGGAAGGAGCATTTCTAAAGGTAGAGTTTTTATTTATTTATTTATTTATTAGGAAGAATATTCTTTCCTATCTTTGGAAGAAACTCACTGGTCATTTAACATTTTTTGCCTTCCTTTGTCCCAGGATCAATCATGATGGTATCAGTTTTTATAAAGAAACCATTTTTATTGCAATTATAATTCATGTAATTTTTCCAAACCACATGATGCTACATTTACTGACATTAAAAGATAGGTCATCACAATTGAAAAATTTCTTCACATGTTATTCTTATTTCATTAACCAGTTTGCATATCTGGTTATCCACACCTTATTTTTTTTAATTCTATAGCAGAGAATAACCATCAGTAGAGCAATGGATCTGATACAAAACCATGTAGGAGACCTCAGATAACCCTTTCAGGGTTCACAGGTGACCTCACACCTTGTCTTGTTGTACTACACAATTTAACTTGTGCTATGCCCATTTAAATGCATATGAAATGTCATTATATCTCACAGCCCCTTAGCACAAGAAATCTGGACAAAGCCAAAAATAATGGGGGGACAAAGTCCCAGAAATAGGGACAATTTTTAAATAATGTTTATATAAAATTATGAAGTTGATAGAATAACAGATTTTGCATTAGCATACATTTTCTGAATGGTATGAAGTCTGAAATTCAAATGTCTGTCATTATTTAGTCACTTCAATCCTGGATGATTTGCCATGAAAACTATCAATTATGAGGAACAGACCAAAAATATGTGGCAAAAATCTGGAGAATCTTTGAACATTTAGACAGTTGAAAAGTATGATTGTCATATAATGCTATTATTTTGCAATTACTCCCTTCTGCAAGACAGTGTTGAATTTGTAAGAAAGCTCAGTATTAGCAGTTTGCACTAAGGCTTTATTGAGAGCTGCTGTTACCTCTTTAAAGAATGTCACAAGATTCAAATGGAAAAACTTCTCCTAAACAAACTCATATTGTTTAGCATTTAATAGAAGTCCACTGTGCCTTTAGGATTCATTTTTTTATTTAACATTGTTTATTCTTCCCTTTTCAGTTTAGTACTGTCCATATATTGGCTACATTGCTTAGAATCACCATTACCGTGGTCAAAACCTAACAAAATAGACACAGCAAATAAAAACCTTTAAAGGCTTATCATATACCTTATGTGCATTAGTCGATCACTTTAGCTGCTATTAATGAACTCTTACTGATGATGAAAAGTAGAAAAAAACTGTGATAATAATGAAGAAACAACAAACTATCCATAAAACTGTGTTAAGAATAAAAAATAAGCCACTGTGTGGAAAGAAATTTCTGTGGTTCAATGAAGAGTTAGGTGACACTCGAAACAGTGAGAAAAACATGAAGACACTTTGGAACAAAATGGAAAATATATTCACCTAAAGACATTTGGTGACCTTTATTAAATTCAACAGAAACCAATAACTTTATTCCAAAACTGCAACAAGATAACGGAAACATGACATTCTTCTTAAATCAGGGCAGCGTACCCACTCACCTTGTTCGAATAAGCACCATCCGTATTCTACAAACTTATTCTTATCAAGCAGCATCCTGCAACTCACTTGCTCCAAAACTCACTAACACCAACCAGCATCAAGAGGGGGAAAGAAGAGGACAATCCCATCCCTCTTCTCGACTCTCTTCACCACATAACACTTGATAACCCAACCAAATAAATGACAAAGAAAAAAGGGGAAGGAGGGAGTGTTGCACGACCATGTCAAAAATGTGATTCTACTTCCCCTACTACACTATTACAAACCTAAACCCCTCCCAAACCTACCTCATTTCCTCTAAGTCCCAAACTACTAACCCATTACCACCTGCAGCCTAGAATATCCCTATCACTGCAATTAACCCATCCATCCATCCCTACTCCCCCTCCCTTTCTACCAACAATACCCTTATACTAACCCCCAAAAATGTTCCTGGACAAATTAGTTTGTCCCAGACTTCATTTGTCCAGGCCCCCTTAAATAATTCACACAAACACCTAAAGACATTTGATGACCTTTATTAAATTCAACAGAAACCAATAACTTTATTCTGAAACTGCAACAAGATAACTAAAAAATGACATTCTTCTTAAATCAGGGCAGTGTACCCGCTCACCTTGTTCGAATAAGCAGCATCCATATTCCACTTGCTTATTCTTATCAAGCAGCATCCTGCAACTCACTTGATCTCAAAATTCACTAACATCAACTATCACCAAGAGGGGGAAAGAAGAGGACAATCCCGTCCCTCTTCTCCGCCAACCAGCCTGATCCCAGGCTGTTCCCCCTCTTCTATCCAAGAACTTTCATCATACCTTCCAAAAATTGCCTGAAGTGTACATTAAATAAATCCAGCCCAATGTAACTCAAATACACATCATCATCTCGAAACCAAACCAAATACCTGTCATCAAAATTCTGGTGTTCAATAGTGTGCATGCCCAAGCTCCCAACTATATAGCCAACCTATGATTCACAGACCTCCGCTTTCACTCTAAAGCCTGAAAACTAACATTATTCCTCCAACTCAAATGGGGCACTATCTCTGACCATATTATACACGTACCTGGTTATAGGGTTTGCAGTATACACAAATCCTCTTTTATCCTATCTACCAACTGCTTCTTAGGAATTACACCCAGATCATTCCCACGTAAGTGTATCACCAATATTCGGGGAAAACCTAACCACAACTTTACCACTTCAACTTGATGCATAAGCTGACTCGACCTAAGACCCCGGACTCCATGCCAACTAACTGACCACTGTAATTGAGACAATTCCAAATTCTTTCCATCTCTCCTATCAGATGCCCTCTTTTCCACCCAGTAGACTTAAGAATGTCCCAAGATGACAATCAGGTTTCCTGAAAAACACAGAGAAAAAAAATTAAAGTACTGCAACTGTAAGATAAATAGGCATTAATAGACCACTTCCCCACTCTCCTAATAACCTTAATAGATCTCCCTTCCTTTGCCAAATCTGAAGCCCTCCCAATATAGAAAGATGAGTCGCAAACCTCTCGGCTAGAAAATCCATACATTGAAGAGCCTTCCTTATGACCTGAACAAACCAACTACTCATTACCAGTCTCCCAGTTCTAAAATGGAAAACCAAATCATACGGACCCCCACTTGAGTCCTCCTAAGTCCTGCAACCCAACCTACTGGACAAAGCCCTGCATTCCTATCTTTCCTCAAGACTATTGATGTGCCTTTCCCTAGTTAATCTGTTTTAGATCTCTGTAACTCAATGTGGACTGCCCCTGAGCAAGTCATTACATCCCTCCATAATAATGACCCCAATAACTCTGACACCTGAAACGCACCAAAATACAACCATACACTCAAAGTAACTCACATGATATAATCAACTGAATCCCTCTCCACTAACGCTAAGCAAACAAATACCAGTCACAACAAAAGTGACACATAGCTCACAACGCCAGTGTGCCACCCAACAACAGTCCCTAAGGCAAGGCAACATACCCAATACTGTAGTCATAAGTGATTCTATAGTCAGGAACACTGATGTCCCACTCACCAAGCTGAACAAGGAGAAAATTACAGTCAGCTGCTTGTTGGGTGCCAGGATCCACCACATAACGCATGCACTCAAGTCACTCCACAACAAGTACAAATATGACTCTGTCATTGTCCATGTTGGAGTGAATGACTTATGATGTACCTCCCTGGACTACATAAAAAGAGACATGGAAGAGCTCTCGGATCATGTGGCCCAGGCAGTTATGACCCTAGCCCTGAGTAGCATCCTGCCTTCGCCCAGAATGATACCATAGTATAAGAACAAAATGAATGACTTCAACAATTGGCTAAGCTTCTGGTGTCATTCAAAGGGGATCCAGTATCTGTCTGTATGGGACGACATGATCGACAAACAACAATGCTTTGCCAGAGATGGTCTGCACCTGTCACCCCTGGGATTCAAGTTACTGGCTAAAGCTCTTGCCAACCCTATAGTGTGATTTTTAGGCAAGGATCAACGGATCTCATCACCACCATAACAGATACAAGCATGCAAAATCTAAGGTAATGCTACTCAATGCTAAAAGTCCAAACCTCAAAATGCGGTCGCTCAAGGCACTCCTAAAAATGGAGAACAACGATATCTGTGCAATAACTGAGACCTGGTTCAAGGCTCCAGAGAGCACCCCTGCAATATCAGGCTACAACTCTTACCACACTTTTCGGCCACCAAACCAAGACCAAAACACTAAAGTTGGAGGACTGTCCATATTCACTAAGGGTATTCACACCTCCAGGCTAGTTGCCCAACACAATGCATCTGAAATTTTCCAGGTGCAACTAACACTAGGTAAGACTGCAATCCAAACTGTAGCTTGCTACAGATCCCCCAGCATGCCCCAAGATTCTCACTACACCTTTCTAAACATACTGGAAAATATTAAGATATAACCAAACACCCTAATACTGGGTGATTTCAACTACCCTGCCATTAACTGGGAAAACTACTCGGGTACCAACACCTTTTCCCAACGGTTTTTGGAATTCATAAATTCCAATGCCCTGGATCAACTAATCCATTGTCTCACCACGGGCACCAATATCCTAGATCTGGTCATTACCAACATGGGAGATAGATGCTCCACACCAGTGGTCACCCCCTCATTGGTCAGGTCTGACCATAAGCTAATCACCCTTGACATCCACATCCCACCCCCACCTCCCAGTAAGGAAACCTCCATAAAAAACTTCTCCAAAGCCAACTTCATGCTACTCAAGTCAGAAGTGACAAACTTCATGACACTCATGCAGACAAGAGCTTTAAGTTAGACTGCTGAATCCTACACTAAGACACAGTACGAGCACATCCACTCATCATGAATCATGCCCTCACAAATAGAACCAAGACACTCTCCTCCAGAAAAAAAAAGGAAAATAATCTAGTGGTCCCCTGCCATAAACAAACTATACAACAGAAGGAAGAAACTGTTGCAGAAAAGAGGAAAATCCAGGGATGCAAAAAAACTCCCTTACCAGCCTCAGTAAAAAGCTGAGATCCCTCATAAAATCCTCCAAAGCTAGTTATGAAAATAAAATTGCCAAAGATTCCAAAGATAACCACAAGGCATTCTAAATGGCAATGCTCAGATCTGCTCTGAGCTACAACAGAATGGCATTAAATATACTGATCCCAAGGATATTGCCAATATTCTGGCACATCGATTTAGTGCCAAATTCACCCCCTCTCACCCACTAAAGGGTCCATCTCAATACCAAAAGATTGCCAAATTCCAGTAATCACAGCCACACAGGTAGAAACTGCACTCTCCAAAGCTAAGAATACAGTATCCATGGGACCAGATGACATCCCGGGATGTGTACTACATGAACTACAAAATGAACTGGCACCTCACTTAAGTGTCATGTTTAATCTTAGCCTCACCTCAGGCTTCCTGCCCACTGAGTGGTGCACAGCTGCAGTTATCCCACTCCACAAGGGGGAATCCACCTTGTATCCCGTGAACTACCGTCCCATCAGTCTGAAGAGCCTGATCTGCAAGGGCATGGAGCACATTATCATGGAACTTATAAACAAAGATATTGGCAACCTTCAAACACTGGAGCCAACCCAGTTTGGGTTCGTGAAGGGCTGATCTTGTCTCCTGAACCTGATTGACATCTTTAAATTAGTCTCCAGAGCTGTGACCGAGGGTAAGGCAGTCCACACAGCCTATCTGGACCTTGCCAAGGCCTTCAATACCATCCCCCACTCTGGAATCATAGATAAACTTACTAAGCTGGGCATAAAGCCCTACGTCACTCGATGGGTTGCCAATTGGCTTTCTGACAGAACCCAGACTATAAAAGTAGCCAACTCCAAATCCAGCTCCTGACAAGTGACAAGTGGAGTACCTTAGGGTTCAGTCCTACGACCGCTCTTGTTTGGCATCTACTTCTCTGAAGTACAGATCAACACTAAGGGACTCTGGCTAACAAACGTCACAGATGACTGCAAACTGGGAGCCATTATTGAATCTCCAAATGATGTGGATATTCTACAAAAGGGCCTTACAGAAACAGATGCTTGGTGCCAGAGCCATGGGCTCAAGCCTAATGCCAAGAAATTAATAGTTATCCCCTTTGGGATAAACAATGTACCCATGAATTACCACATAGGTGGCAGTACACTAAACACCGAAAGTGTGATGACAGACTTAGGGACACACGTGGACAGTGGTCTCACCTTCGATAACCACATTGCCACAACAGTCAGGAAATCCTTCTATGTGGCACACCTCATCACTAAGGGCTTTTCATCCAGAAAAAAGGAGGTCATTGTCCCACTGTACTCATCCCTCATTAGACCCATTATAGAGTACAATGCCCCATTTGGTATGTACCTCACAAGACATCTGCAACATCTGGAAAGGCTGGAGAAATACCTCACAAAAAAAATCACAGGCCTAAAGCAGATGCCCTATGCTGACCATCTAAAAAAACTCCAGCTAGACTCTGTGGCATATCGTCTACTCAGAGGCAATCTTTGCTTAACATACAAGGCCATGTCAAATTCTGAGCTGTTGGACAAGCTCCACTTAAAGAAATCCCAATCCCTCAGAGCCACACACTCCAGAGATCTAAACCTTGTCATCACAATGAACAAAACATGCTGGAGGGATAGGTTCCTGACCCAGAGACTCCCCACACTCTGGAATAGACTGCCCATACATGTCAAGGAGAGTGCCTCCTTGGCCCTCTTCAAAAGGAACCTTGACGATTGGATGGGAGATAGGAAAATCACCCCAGGGATCATGTTAGTCACCCTGCTAGACAGGGGTCCAGGGAAATAAATATTGTGGGAAGAAATATCCAGGGAATTGTTATGGCTAGGCTTGTATAGGCCCTAGGGCCGATAGCCTAGTACCAGCCTATGAACATATGAACCTTTCACTAGATCTTTCAAAATCTGCCTCAACAGCCAGCTCATATCCGTGTTCCCTCCAGCTAATCTCCCCCATCCTCTCAACATATGCCCCACTGTCCAAGATTTTGTGAAATCATGCAACCCAACCACATGCACAAAAATACTAATAGCCGACAAAATCATTTGTACTGCCTTACCTTGCCGCCAAAGCTAGGCCAAGTAATAAAGCATCAATTCCTCTGACCAAACCCCTTCTTCTTCTGTTAATTGCAAATCAAATTTATCAAAATCATAAAGTGCCCTACCATATGCCCTACTAATGGATGCCACCCATGAATGCTACACCAATTTCCTGCTTATGTCAACCCAAGATGCCACACCTCTTCTGGCAAAACCACCAGCCTCTCTTTTGTCCCTGGAGCCAAGTGTTGAAATCTGGAAAACTGAAATCGAGACAAACTGTGAGCATGCTCATTCTGGAACACAACCACATGCACCCCGTAAAAGAAGCGTTAATTTTCAAACTCTGCAAGACTAACTTACATGAAACTAACAACAGCATTTCAGCTCTAGCAGTCTATGTCTGCAAAACCCATACCACTTCCATGTTGTCTGAATGGTAAATTACCTTCTTTCCCATGAATTTCTCCTGCCAGACTACTGATGCTACCCAAATTGGCATTAACTCCAGAAATACCATGTCCCTTTTCCACTTCTCCTCCCAATCTGGAGGCCACTGAGCAGCAAACCATTCACTTCCAAAAAAGGCCCCCATCCCAGTACCTCCCACTGTATCTGTGAACAGTTGCAGTTCCTCCTGCCCAACCCAATCTGTCTATCAAAAGGAAATCCCATTAAACTGCTCCAAAAAAGATAACCAGAGAGCCAAATCAGCCCATACCAACTTGCTAACCCTAAACCAGTGGTGTTTACTCCGCTCCTTTCAGTAAAAGGCCACTGAGTTGCAAAAAGTGTGCCCTGGATGAATAACCTGACATGCAAAAATTTAGAAGCTCTAAAAGTTCCATGACGAACTGAATGTGCATCTTACCCTTACCAACTACCACCCCAATCTGCTCTTTCAATTTCTCTATATTATCCTTAGGTAAACAAAACAGCCCACATCCTTTGTCCACTAATAGTCCCAAAAGTTCTGAGGCTTTGGCTGAACCCTCCAACTTGTGTCAAGCTAAAGGAGCCCCTAACTCATCACACATCCCCAAGAATTCATGCAAACCTTCATACACTCCCTCAAATCCCTTCCCACTAATAAAAAAATCATCTAAATAATGTACCACCCTCTGTGTACCTACTATCTGCTGCCATAGCCAATGAAGGACCATGCTGAACTTCTCAAAAGTAGCACAAGCTACAGAACAACCCACTGGCATAGCCTTATCAAAATAAAATTTGCTTCCTACTACCATGCCCAGTAATGGCCACTCCTCCCTCTCTCACAAGCAACAAACGAAAAGCAGATTCAATATCCACCTTCACTAACCAAGGATCCATAAATCCCTGTATACCCTTCACAGCATAATCTAAAGTTGCATAGCTGACTTTAGCATCCTCAACCGAAATGTAAACATTCACCAAACTCCCTGCCAAGTATGACAAGTGGTGAATCAACCTGAATACATTATCCACTCTCTCTTTGGAATCAAGTCCAGTGGGGAAATCTTAAAACTCTGAAAAGGAAGGCTGTCAAAGGGCCCCAACAACCTACCCATCTGTCACTCTTTCTCTATCAAATGCAGAAGAATGTCCTCCTTAACCCTTATGGACAGCAAATTCTTACAAACCACCACATCTCCGCCACCCTTGATTTAATAGAAAACCCCTTAGAAAAACCCATGATTATTTCATCTTTAAGATAAATATCGGGAAATCACTGGAGCATACTCTACAATATCTCTACTTTAATGGGTGAATGCAACACCAGCCCTTCCGCTAGCACCCCTAAAGGATACCCCACCCTGTAATCCTCGAAAATTGCCTCTACCTCTAAAGTTCTGAAATCCCAGGAATGTGGAAAAACCCTCTTTGGCTGAAAAGGAGCTCAAATTCATCAGAGGAATCTTCCGCTGCCCACACTGAACTGCTGAATGATTCCCAACACACTTTGCACAAACATGGGAAAATTTGCATCCCACTCACGAACAACTTCTAGCATTACAAGACCAAAAGACTCCTACATTTTCACCTTCTACCTTTACCCCTCTTGCAGTCCCTGGAGGATTATCCATTATCGTAGCCAGCCACATGTCTGGATGAAGAACTTCCCAGTAAAGAGAGTGAGCCACTGCTTCTGAAACCTCTGGTCATACCATAACCAGGCATTCCCAGGCCTCAAATGCTGAGCCTACTATGTAGTAAGAAAATAACCCAATAACAACAAAGCTAAAGATGAATCCTTCTCCAGAAAAACTGCCATATAATAAACAAATCCTACTACACAGTTATCCCATCACCTAGGTCATAGTCTACCTACCCTCCTCTTCCAAAGAGCCAGTAATGCAGCCAACAGATCTTTGCTGTTTTCCAACTCCAACTGCACCAACCATTGAACCCCTTCTATGTGTATCATTTCAAAAACATCGATATATTCCTGTTTCCAAATCTTCTCTTTAACTGTAGCCAGAATGTGAGGAGTCAGAAAACCTGTCCCTGTCCCTTGCCTCAACATCTGAGTAGCCAAACAGTCACCTGGCCATGTGCCAAAATCAGAACCCAATTCTGAAACCAAAGCCATACTGCAAACTATCCCCCCCCCCCAGTAGCAGCCCTAAACCCATCTTCCTCACTTATATCCTGCCTCCCCTGTGCCTCCCCTGTAGTTCTATCCATAACCCTGGCCCATAACTGCTATTATCTGATATGTCACCATCATCTCCTTCATGCCCCAAACCTAACCTACCTAATTGAAGACCCACTGCCAAAGTATTACCTGTTGCTCGATCCAGAGTCATTCCAGCCACTGATGAATTGACTGCAGCCACCTCCCTCAACCGTCGTTGCCTTTTCCCCCAAGTTGCCAACCTGGTCCTCACCCTCAGTCATTGCCTCTACTGACTGGTTTCCACTGCCTGATCCACCGTTTTGGAGTCAGCGCTGGGCACTTCTTGGAACAACTCTTCAGTCTGTGTCACTATGGCCTCCCACCATCATCATCTGTAGCAAAAGAAAAAGTTCATTAAGACTGTGATGCATACCAGTTTGCCTACCTAAAAAAAAAAAAAACATAACCTACCATCCACAAAGCACTATACACCAGTGCAGCCACCCTCACAACTCACCAGGCAATTAGAATATCACATCTGGCAACTGAGAAGTGTGAGAATCACACCCTGCACCATGGGGACTATAGCTCACAATAACAAATTCAGGACAAGGAGCCCATGGTGTTTAACTGGGAAACTGGGAGCCCATTGTTTCCTGAAACTAAGTACTGCTACTAACTCCTATCTACCTACCGTATCACTGAAACGGAGAAAAAAAAACACCCTTGCCTTATACCTTCAACCTCTTCAAGCCAAGAATCTGAACAAATAAATAAAGTGGGCCAAAGTCCCACACATAAAGCAGTCTGCAGCAACTGCTTTTAAAACCGGCAAGCTGAAACATCACTGGACTTGCAGTATAGTGAACTTCAGGAAGGGCTTAATGTGTTATCAACCTGTCACAGTGAAGGAATCATCACTAGTTTCTCAAAAACCACCATATCCAGAAAGGAACAAACAATATGAGGTAAAATCTGCACATTCTACCAACTCTGTCCCAAATAAACAGCCTGCAATGTGACAATTAAGATCAACCACTCCTGGATGCACTGTGCATGCTCAGCAACCCACTAAAAGCGTAAATGCTTTCAAGCCCAGAACAACATAAACCTTCCCCCCCATGACCCACCACCCTCTATTTCAGAACCAGAGCCACTAACTGCCACTGCTCCCACTAGTTGGCTCATCTTAGTGCCTTAATGGTGGAACTGGTGCATCCACACCCCACCAACAATGGAACGACCCCACCTACTCACCCTCAGCCTGGCAACATGAAAGGAGGGGTGAACCAGACCAAGATTATCCCAAAAATTAGCCACACCACCAGGGAAATAGATTCAACCCACTATGGACTTAATTACCATGCTGCACCAGGGGACACGAACAACTGGAGAACTACTCTCCGAACGCATCCCACTAACGACCAAAGCTGGCAAGCCTGTACACCATGAAGAAAGCCATAAGGTAAGAAGAAAGAAAAAAAAAACTTCCTAATAAACTGAATACACTCTCACATAGGTTCATAGGTTCATAGGTTTATACTAGGCTATCTGCCCTAGGGCATTTATAAGCCTAGCCAGAGTGTGTATGGCTTTCGCCACCCATTTTAAATTAATTTTTCTAAGCCCTTTTTCGAGGTTAGTATACTGTGCCTCTGTCTAACAGTGACACAGAAGTGATACCCGGGGTAAACCTACGATCTCCCATCCACTCATCAAGATTCCTCTTGAAGAGAGTCAATGAGGGACTCTGCCTAACCTGGACTGGGATTTTATTCCAGAGTAAAGGGAGCCTCTGGGTTATGAATCTGTCCCTCCAGCATGTCCTATTTATTTCAGTGCTGAGGTTCAAGTCCCTCGAGCGCGTAGCTCGATGGGATTTGGATTTTCTGAGGTGCAGCATGTCCATTAATTCTGGGTTGGACATGGCTTTATATGCCAGACACAGATTACCTCTGAGCAGGTGGTATGCCACTGAGTAGAGCTGGAGTTTCTTTAACTGGGCAGCATACGGCATCTGTTTGAGCCCCTTGATCCTCTTGGTGAGGTACATTTGGGGTCTTTCCAGTTGCTGCAGGTGTCTGGTAAGGTACATCCCAAAAGGGGCATTGTGCTCAATTATGGGCCTGATGAGGGATGAGTAAAGAGGCACGATGACCTCCCCTGATCTAGATGGGAATCCCTTCATGATTTGGTGGGCTATATAAAATGTTTTTCTAACCACTTTGGCCACGTGGTTGTCAAATGAGAGATTGCTATCAACTTGGGTCCCCAGGTCCCTAATTACTTCTTCTGTACTTAATGGATTACCACCTATGTGGTAATTTGTGGGCACTTTGTTTTTGCCAAAGTTGATGACTATACACTTTTTGGCGTTTAGCTTGAGGCCATGGCTCTGGCACCAGTTGTCTGTTTCTATGAGGCCCTTTTGGAGGATGCTTGTGTCAGCTGGAGAGTCTATTATGGTGCCAAGTTTGCAGTCACCTGCGAACATGGTCAGCCACAGTCCTTCCATGTTGGCCTGTACCTCCGAGAAATATATATACCGAACAAGAGAGGTCCCAGGACTGAGCCTTGTGGGACGCCACTTGGAACTGCTTTGGAGTCTGACATGGCTCCAGCTATTCTAACCATGTGGGTTCTGTCCTTGAGCCAGTTTGCAACCTATCTAGTGACATAGGGGTTTATATTTAAGCTGGTGAGCTTATCTCTAATGCCCGAGTGGGGTATTGTATCAAAGGCTTTTGCGAGGTCCAGGTAGGCTGTGTGGACCACCTTCCCCTTGTCAATGGCCTTGGTGACTGTTTCAAAGAAATCAACCAGGTTTAAGAGGTAGGATCTGCCCTTAACAAAGCCAAACTGGGTAGGATCCAGTGTCTGTAGGTCCCCAATATCTTTATTTATAAGGTCCATGATGATCCTTTCCATAGCTTTGCAGACCAAGCTAGTGAGACTTATGGGGCAATAGTTTCCAGGATCTGTTGAGGCACCACCTTTGTGGAAAGGGACCACTGTTGCTGTACACCACTCTTTGGGTACATATCCTGTAGTAAGGCTGAGATTGAACAGTAGTTTTAGGTTTGGGTTTAGCTCTTCTTGGAGTTCATGTAGGACGCAGCCCGGGGCACCGTCTGGTCCCATTGATGCTGTGTTTCTTGCTTTGCAGAGGGCAGCTCTTACCTGAGCATCTGAGATGTCAGGGGGGCAGCACTCTGCTGGGATAGATATTAGCCCTTTTGGTGGGGGGGGGAGTTTGCGCTGAACCTGTCAGCTAGGCTGTTGGCAATGTCTGTGGGTTCGGTGTATTTTTTGTCATTTTGGACTAATTCTGAGCATATCTGGGAATTCCCACCCAGGTTCCTAACATAACTAAATAAAGCCTTGTGATTATCCTTAGTGTCCTGTGCAATTTTTCTCTCGAAGCTGGCCTTAGACGATTTTATGAGTGCCCGTAGTTTTTTGCTAATACTGATCAGAGATGCCTTCCCTTTTTGGGATTTTACTCTATCATGTAGTAGCTTCCTCCTTCTATTGTATAATTTGTTTATGGCTGGGGTCCACCAGACAGGACGTCTGCCTTTGGAGGATTGGGTCTTGGTTTCATTTGGGATTGCATGATCCATGCATTCCTGAAGGTGTTCATAGAATGCGTTTATAAAGGATTTTGCGGTCTGGGCCGTATTATCCACAGGCCCGGGGGCTTTGAAGGATTCCACCTCGGTTTTGAGGAGTGTGAAATTTGCTTTAGAGAAGTTTTTCACTGTGGTTTTCTGGGCATGTGGTGGGGTCGGGATGTGAATATCCAGTGAGATTAGTTTATGGTCTGATCTTACCAGTGAGGGATACACTTCTGGTCTGGAGCATAGAGTCCCCATGTTGGTGATGATCAGGTCCAGTATGTTTTCCCCTCTTGTGGGAGTGGTAACAAGTTGTTCCATAGCATTTGAGTTTATAAATTCTAGGAACCTTTGGGCTAGGATGTTGGAGCTAGAGTAATGCTCCCAGTCTATGGTTGGGTAGTTGAAGTCACCCAATATAATGGTGTTTGGAGAGACCTTCATATTTTCCAGTGTTCTCAGGAAGGCCGAGTGGGGTTCCTGGGTTTGGAAGGGTGGTCTGTAGCAGGCTATAAACTGGAAGGCAGTTTTACCCACTGTTAGTTGCACATGGATAGTCTCTGATGCTTCGTGCTGTGCCACCAACCTGGAGGTGTGGGTATCTTTGATGAATATTGATACTCCCCCTCCTTTTGTGGTTCGGTCCAAGTTTTGGGGGTGAAAAGCATGGTATGAGGTATAACGTGGTAGTGCTGGGGTGCTCTCAAGAGCCTTGAACCAGGTTTCTGTTACTGCACAGATATCGATGTTCTCCATGCTAAGGAGAGTTTCGAGTGCTTGCATCTTGAGGTTTAGAATTCTGGCGTTGAGTAGCATTACTCTTAGTTTCTTATCCCTTGTGATACCTATGGAGGTGGGTTTGTCTTTTTAGCCTTGCCTAAAAAAGGCACTATGGGGGTAGCAAGAGCCTTTGCCAATATCTGAAAGCCCAGGGGTGACAGGTGCAAGCCGTCGGTAGCGAAGCATCGTGGCTTGTCGAGCATGTCATCCCAGGCTGACAGGCATTGGATCCCCTTTGAATGACACCAATACTTAAGCCAATTGTTGAAATTGATAATCTTGTCTTCATACTGTGGCATCATTCTTGGTGAGGGTAAGATGCTACTCAAGGTCAGGGTCATACTACCATCCACAGTTCCACACCAATTAATGATTCTGGACCAAAAGTAGTCCAAGGTATACCTGCCCCCTTGTACCTACAAATCTTCACAGACATGATCCCAGTAGTTGCAAGACCGCACCAAAAATGTGATTCTACTTCCCCTACTATACTATTATAAAACCTAAACCCCTCCCAAACCTACCTCACTTCCTCTAAGTCCCAAACTATTAACCCATTACCACCCGCAGCCTAACATACCTTTATCACTGCAATTAACCCATCTATCCTTCCCTACTCCCCCTCCCTTTCTACCCTCAATACCCTTATACTACCCCCCTCCCCAAATGGCCCTGGACAAATTAATTTGTCCCAAACTTCACTTATAAGGGAAACTCCTGCTGACTTTTGTGAATACTTGGTCAGCAAAAAAACTATGGTTTCCTAATTGGGAAGATTCCATTATTTTATAAATTGTGATTAGGAAAAGATAAAAATAAGGTAAATAAACCTAAATATTATAATTTACTCTTGCAATTATCTTAACCAAAGAAGATAAGTACTGACCATGTCTTTACTGTAGTAATCATCCCTCCTTATCATTGTACCTTTCTTTCATTATGGTAGTTTTTGTCCAGTTTATTATTACTGGTATTGTTCTGTGCAAGAATTTGCTTAATTGTGACAGCCTGCTTTATTAGGTATCACTTCCTCACAAGGATAATATGGTTGAAACAACTTTTTGCCAGAGAAAAGTCCTAATTAGAGGCTAACTAACTGCAAATACTCATTTGCTTAATTAATTAATACCTTTCTGTCTCATTTGTCTTTGTTCCCTGTCAGGACAGTAGAATGGATTAATATTTTGCTTGGAATAGTTGCTATATGCAAGATTTTTAAGTGTGATAACTGTTTCTTTTATAGATGGTACCCTTGAAGCAGGAATTACCAGACTTGATATGTTACGAGAGCTTTGACTACACTGCTTGCTATGTTGATATAGTGATTTCTTCTACACAGAGGCAGTTTCCTTATTTATCACATAATTTGAGAGGTGTATTAAGCCTTTACCAGCTTTTATGATAAGTTTGTTGGCTTAGTTTTCTGGAACTCTTTCCTGCTTCCAGTTGTAGTGATCACATCTCACCTTAGCTGTGACCAGCTTCTGTGCTTTATGCTTACAGCAAATCAAAGCTCAGGGGCAGTGCGAGATGGCTTATCATTGCTTATGTAAGATTCATTACTGAGCTTATTCCCTCAGAGACAGCTGTATAACTCAACACACACTGCCAAGATGGAGACATCTCAAACAGCTGCTGCTATGGCTGCCTTGTGCACCTGTACATTTTCACTCTCATGTTTTTACGAACTGTGATGCAATCTCATAATGATAGACTATCTCACGCAGCAACGTTTACACTTTTTTTCTTTTTCAGGAAGCTTTCCTTTGCAAAAGGACTGGAATAAGCAGCCTTATCCTGGGGATTAGTACTGACTGAATGTGGCATGTATTCATTCTCTTATTCAGTGGATAAAGTTGTTCATTTAGCAATTTGACTTTTTACCACATTTTTCTTAATAACCAACCAATATCAGTAATTCTCACATATTATACTTTATGAGAAATGGGCCACAGATCACCAGATATGCAGATGATTTCAAACTGTATAACAGCACTTCAATAGAAGATGCCAAAGCTGTATAAGACAAGATACAGGAAAATTTACTCATGATATATTACTAATTACCTTGCCTTAGTGCTGATAGATAAAGCATCATGAGAACTGAGACCAGTATATAAATTCTAGTAAAATAAGTGGTTAAATCATAACAAAAGACCCCGTCAGTAAAGATCTAGGGATGATGATGGAATCAGTTTAAACTTTTGACCAGTGTATAACCAGTAATGTCCAAAAGTGTATATTGCACTCCATCTAATTCTAAAGAGCATCTGTAGTCACTCAAGGGGGGTACTGTAGTATATTTAGTATATTGTGCTGTGTTTTATAGTCTTCAAATATTGGAAGCAACTTGAAAAGGCAATAAGACTGTCTACTAGAAAATTCATAAGGTTGCCTGGCTTTGAAGAGAAAATGGATGGAGGCCTGATTGTGACCCCAGGTGACCTGGCTTTGATTAGTGACCTTAGTACTGGAGGATTCAGTCCAAGAGATGAAGCAGTATGGCCAGCTAACCTACCCCATGAGGCAAGGATGGTTGCTAGAATTTAGTGGCACACTAGACAAGTGTGATTTCCCCACCGGTGACCAGAGAAATCAATACGTCTTCAAGGGGAAGAATGTTTGGAGTGAAATCCTATTATGCATGTGGGGAGACATCATCACTGGTGAGACAATTGCATGTCCATCCCCAGTATTTTACCAAATACATGACAGAACAGGACTACAGAGACAAGAAAACATTTTGAATGACTCCTCTTGGCTGTTTGAAATCTGAAATCATGGAACCTAACTCTAAAATTAATTATCAATAACAGAAAAATGACCCCTTATGGCTGTTTGAATGAAGTCACTTCTGGGATGCCTCTTGCCCTGTGATGAGGAAACAGGTCTGAAGACTTACAGACAGCAGTGGCAAAGAGAAAAAAATCATACGGAATAGCTGAAAGGCTTCAGGAATTCTCCTTATGTTTTTTTTTTTTTTTTTTTTCCTTTGTGCACGTGTGTAATTTGCTCAATGGTATCCTCTTCCACTCTACAATCTAGTAAAACTTGGAAGTCCATGTGTGGAATCCACTAGGGAGGAAATGTCAGATCATGAAACCTAACAGTAACATGAATTATCAATAACAGAACAATGACATGTATATTAAGACAGATTCCTATTACAAGAACGAAATTTCACTACTTCGAAGTTGTAATAGGAAGCCTCACTTCTGTGAAAGTTCACTTTAATGAAAGTGAACTTTTGCATAAGTGCACTTCACCAAAAACACCGCAACACAGTGGAGGACATAAAAAACAAGCTATGTCCTTCACTATGGTGTGATAATCACGGACCTTAGGGTTAGGGCACGGGTTAGGGTAAGGGGATAGTTAGTAAAGCTATCCCCTTACCCTAACTCATGCCCTAACCCTAAGGTTTGTGACTATCGCACCATAGTGGAGGACATTGCTATGTCCTTCACTGCGCTGCAGTCGTCACGGACCTTAGGGTTAGGGTATGGGTCATGGTAAGGGGATAGCCATATGAGCTATCCCCTTTCTATGACCCGTGCCCTAACCCTAAGGTCCGTGAGTACTGCACGGAAGTTCAGTACAACACCCGTTCATTGTACTGAACTTCTCGTAAGTGCACTTTCGATTAAGTGCACTTTCGCTGCAGTGAGCATTCCATGCACTATTTCGAATTAGTGAAAATTCGATCTAGTGTATGGAACCCATTATGAGAGAGCTTTAAAAACTATGTAATAAAGTTTTTATTATAATTAGAGAAAGTCAGTAAAGGCTTCTTTCAAAAGTAATCTTATGACATATAGGGAGAATATGAAATAAAAACATAATGCTATGACAGTTCAGACTTCTTGGATTCTAGCAGACTGCAAGCTTTTTGAGCTAAACCTATGAGCATATAACATGAAAGGTATTGTTGATAGATATTTCTTAATATGTTCACAAGGAAGCTAATGTACTTTTTTGTGCTTATACATTAGTACAAATCAGTGTGATTTGAGAGGAGATAAAGCATGTTAAGATGTAAAAAATGCACAGATGGCAACATGCTTGACAAAATAATAAAGAGTACCAGTTTTTAGTATTAAAAGGTCCAAGACCTAAATGAGTTTTCTTCCATGATGTTAACATGGTTCTCAGCTAGGTTTTATGTGCACTGAGAGAGTTGTAGAGTATTTCCTCAGCAGTTACAGTCATACCAGAAGACAGGATATTAAATGCCTTTCACAAAGCTGGAAAAGAACTAGACAGTTAATAGCCTATTTGCCTTTCATGCATTCTAGGTTAGCTTTTAGAAAAGAGTCTGCTGAGCAGGCTAGGATCTTTCTAAATGCTATTTTTTTTATTGATGGCTGAAAACGTGGGTTCTTGGAATAGCACAGGTGTCAGTAGGCATGCACACTACATACACGTATATATTTTATCAGGCCAACAACAGTCCAAAATATCTACATGTGTAAAAATAAAAACAGCTCATACGTGTCTGAAAACGCCTTCATTTTGCATTTTCCATTTGAGTACTGATGGGAAGATATTCTCCATTTACAGTCTGTGCTCGTAATGAACAGTTATTGTTCCTAGTAGCATATGGGCTGTATGAAAAGCAAATCCTAAGGATACTCATTAAATCTTAATTTCTAGAGCATTTAAAAACCAATAGCATAGTCAACATCCTGTATTTAATCATGAGCAATTCTTATCTTTCCCGTTTTGCTTGATAAACTATACTTTATAACCTGGCTACCCTCTTAGTGAAGTACCTTTGTATTGTCTCTAGATTTCTGTTGTTGGTCAAGTTAGAGACAAAGAATGATGACCCAAAATGTTGGCACATCTTAATGATAATATACTGAGGATGATATATATTACAAAGTAACATTTTCTGCCTATTGCATTCACTTTTGGCATATATGGTAAGCAAATCTACCAATAACCTAAGCTTTTAACAATGTAAGCTACTTTTAAAATCTGTTTTAAACTGTTCTAAAAACTGTTGATTGAATAAGGTTAGTAGCCATTCAACTTTTCATAATGTACAATAGTTCACTTTTTTGGAATGTATTATTTTGTATTGCCTCCTGAAGCAAGCAATCCAAGTAATGTTGCAGTTTTTTTTCATGTTCCAGCCTTGTTACCATTTACCCTATTTTTGTATAGTTATTAAATGTATTGGGCTATATACAAGCAGTCAAGGAAAGGTTAACATAAGCACATTACATTATATGAGCTAGAAATTGAACTCTGGAGAATTGCTGTTGTACATCTTTGCTACTGAGCAAGCTAGCTTGCATTATAATCTTACATGTTCTGCACTTCATCTAATCCCTGATCCTATTATGTACTCATTATTTTTTTATTCAGGGTAACAAATGTTATTTGAATTGGGAAGTATAGGTTAAAATGAAGTTTCTGTAGCTGAAAACTGAGAGGAAAATTGTTGGGAACAGGTTAATACCTCCAAGTATCTGGAAAGCATACCTCTCAACCTCTTAAAGCAAGAAATCTGGACAAAGCCATAAAAATGGGGTGGCAAAGGAATAAAAATAGGGACAATTTTTAAACTTAGAAAGCAGACAGAACGAAATGTTTTGCATTAGCATGAATTGTCTGATGAGTATGAAGTCTGAAACTCAAATGTCTGTCATTACTTTCTGAATTCAGTCTTCAATAATTAGCCAGTGATTTGCCAGAAAACCAAACTTTTAAGAGGAACAGACAAAAAATATAAGGCACAAATGTGGATATTCTGTGAAACTCTGGAGAGTTGAGAGCTATGCTGTGAAGGGTAGTTGAGAAGAGTGGAAGTATGAATGATGATGTAAAAGCTAGAAACAGAGGTGCTGCAGCTATCGTGCACAGAGTGCCAGTGGTAGTGTGCGACCTAAGAATGCCATAGAGGCTGAAAAGTAAGGCATACAAAACAGCAGTCCAGCCAGTACTACTGTTTATGATACCAAAACATGGGTAATAAATGCAGAGCAGCTGAGGAGGCTAGTGGTAATGGAAAAGAAGTGCCTGAGACAGGTGGTAGGATGCACACTGTGGACAGATGAAGAAATAAGGAAATCAGAGCAAAAGCCTAAATATCCTCAGTTGCAGAGAAGGTCAGTGATAACAGATTATGATGGTTCAGGCAAACATTCAGGATGGCAGAAAAATCTGGCAAGGAAAATTTAGTACAGACAGGAAAAAAGAAAAAGGATACAAGAGCATCCAGAAAGAAATGGTTAGGCTGTGTGAGGAAAGACCAGTGACAGTCAAGTATGACTGCCAAAGAAGGTAGGAAAGTGTGAGAGAGAGAGAGAGAGATAGCTGGCATGATACCCCAACCCCGTGTACAAAATTGGAAAAAGGAGGTTGATGATGAATAGTATCATTTATCAGTTGCTGTAGATGCTTTTTTCTATAATTTGTCCAATTATCCTTGCCCATTTATTTTGTGGGCATTATGTACAGTAGTGTCAAGGTACTAGTTTTTCAATGGATTAATTAGAACATCTCTGAGTTAAACACTTAACTTTTGACAATCTGATTCTAGGTCTGTGACCACTCTCTCATGCAGTTAATTCGGCCTTGCCCTGAGTACAATCCAGTTACAGAATCTGACGTCATTTATAAAATCCATACATTTACTTCCAGACTTGCAATATTACAAGTTCACTGAAGAGAACTATTCCAGTACAAAGCTCCACGGTGTGCTTGTTGTCACTGTTTCTTCCTTATATGTCAGTGTCAGAAACTGTCATTGGCAGGCATATCCAGTGCTACCACAGGAAGGCAGACCAGTACTGTATAGGCCAATGCTTCAGACTGATGCAAAAATACTCTTTGGTGAAATAGAGAAAAGGCTTTTGTCTATAGATTCCCAGGAGTCTCATCCAGTGACTTCATGTGTTTTATATATATATATATATATATATATATATATATATATATATATATATATATCTGTAAACACAAATTACATATAAAAGTATGTATATGTATACGTATATGTATATATATATATATATATATATATATCTACACACACACACACACACATATATATATATATATATATATATATATATATATATATATATATTTTTTTTTTTTTAATTTATTTATTTTATTTATTTTACATTTGTTGACCAGGAAAGTCCGACTGGATATATGCCCATTTTCAGCCAAGGCCCGGGAAGAAAAGCTCCATATATTCAGACATATGAGATTTACATAATATATAAGAGTACAATCTAGCATATAAGATGAAAAAAGAAACAGTATAATTATAGTAAAGACACAGTTCAACAGGAGAAATGACCTATATGTCAGAGTATAATATCACAAGGAAGGCTCCATATATTCAGACAAGCAAAATTTCATATAGTATAATCTAGCATTTCAGAGGAAAAAAAAACAGCGTATTTATAGCAAAGACACAGTCTGACAGGTAATGACATATGTCAGAGTATAATAACAATATAAGGTGCAAGACATTTGCCTAGTAGTATTAATTTCTCACATAGAGAAAAGAGTAAACATAGTACTGCAATCATCTGCTAGTTAAAGGATATGAAATAGTAATGAAATACTGATAACCTGTTGACAGCTAATAGTAGAGCTGGCAGCTAATTAGTGGTACAGGAGAAAGGGGGGGATTAGTTGGGGTATGGACAAGGACATAGCCAGTGAGATTTTAGGTGTGCTTTAAGAGCATTTTTGAAGAGACTGCTGGAAGAGAGGGTAGTTATGGCAGTGGGAAGTGAGTTCCAGTTTTGGATATGGAGTAGGAGAATAGTGCTTCCCCTGCAGAGTTGTTGGGTTTGGTGACTTGAAGTAGATTTTTGTTGCAGGAGTGAAGGGGTCTGGAGGATTCACAGTGCTGGAGAAATGTATGAAGTGAGGGGATTTTAAGAGGATGGTTTACAAGTTTATTAGCAAAGGTAAGTTGGGTTAGGTGTAGGAGTTGAGGGAGCTCAAGCCAGTCTAGGTTTCTAAGGAAGACACAGTGATGACTGCGGTGGGAGTCCACTGATGCAAATTTTGTAATTTTTATTGTAGCAGGCTTTGAGTTTCTTTAGGTCTGATTGTCGAAGATTTGTGAGTATGGGTGATGCATAGAGTAGGGTTGAGATTAGTTTTCACTATAGAATCTCGAAATACTGAAATATTGAATTTCAGTATCTCGAGACTTCATAGCTGAAAATCCACATAACCAAAACCCCACAACCGGGAAAATAAAAATTGCGACCATACACATACACACACCCCCACACAAACAACACACATACACCTACCTAACTACACTACAAGAAACAAAATAACACACACAAACACAATATAACATACAAACACACCTACCCTACCTATAAGCAGGGGGGCAAGCCCCCTGCGGCCTCCACACCCCCGCTACTTATATATACTACCTCAGAGGTCGCACTAAACACACAAACACATAAAACCCACCACTACACACATTCACACACACTAAAATCCCTACAAAATACCCTTACGAAAACACCACTTACCTGAATCTCCAACTAAATTCACATACCACACCGCATGACACCACAACAGCAGATTCGACATTTCCGCATTTGATATAGTGCAGTTTTATTTCAGTATTTTGAGATTGTATAGTGAACCCATACACACACACACACACACACACACACACATATATATATATATATATATATATATATATATATATATATATATATATATATATACACTCACACCACATATACATACAGATCTACTTTACAAGCTCGAAGTTTCAAAACATCGAAATGCAAATGGTCAAGACCATGAGACTGGAGTTTTGAAAATTCAAAATTGTAATAAAAAAAAGTTTTTTTTATTTTTTTTATGTTTTTCAAAGGGGGCAAGCCCCCCTGCACCCCCCACACCCCCTAAGAAATAAATACACCAACTCTGAGATTGCACTACAGTGAAGAATATAGTAAATTTCCTGTTCTGTGTTGCCTGGCGATCTCCATTCCAAATGTTTGAAGTTTCAAATCTTCGATCTTATGGTCTCAAACAATTGCAGTTCAAAGTTTTGAAACTTCGAGCTCTTGAAGGGAATCCCTCCATACACACACACACACACACACACACACACACATACACATATATATATATATATATATATATATATATATATATGTATATAGGTTTACTATCACATGTTTGTTCGTCTTTTAGACAAATGAACTATGTGCGAAAACTACTTGGTGGAACCAGTAGGGTGATCACCACAATGCTGAAACTGACATTAGTGAATGGCCACTGTTGTCAGCTCCAACATTGCGGTGCAGATCGCACTAAAGTGGGGATGGGGAAATGTACCCTTACCCTCACTGTAGTGGGATCTCGGAGTTTGTATATATAAGCAGGGGGTGTGTAGTAGTATGTTGTGTATGTAGGAGCATTTCAGTGGAGTCAACATTTTCAACATTCGACTGCACTGAAATGCTCGGTCCGACATTTACACTGCTCGGTATTCAGATTTCCAAATATTTGGTTCGGACATCTGTACATCCAAACAATGTTATGTCAGACATGTGATAGTAAACCATAGATATATATATATATATATATATATATATATATATATATATATATATATATATAGATATATGTGTGTGTGTGTGTGTGTGTGTGTGTGTGTGTATATGCAGATACATATATAACATGAAGTTGCTGGCTGAGACTCCTTAAAATCAGGAAAGAAGGACCATGGACTACAGACAATTTCAGCTGTGATTTCAAAGTAATCAAGCACTTATAATGTGTTTAGAAACTGATACTTCTTTACTGAAAAAATAAAAGATATTAAAATAAAATGAATTATAAAAAGATAATGAAATGTATTTTATTGTTCAGTTAAAAAACACTGATTTCTGCAGGTTTATTTCTGAATACTAGCTTTCCTGTCTTGGAAGTATGTGTTATTCCTAACCTTGTAAAACTTTCAGGTAGTAGATATCTACTAGTAGGTCGCAGTGTGCCTCCCTGTCAGGTTAGCCTGCAGCCAAAACTCCCCCTATCCACCCCTTTTGGTGTCTTTTGACCAACCCTCCCCTCCCTATCTATTTCTACACTTTTACTGTCTCACAATAAGCTGCCTCCCCCTTACTGGATATTAAGACTGTGTTGCTTCTAACTAACTGCCCACTAGGTGGCGCTCCTCTACCTTCCTACTGTCCCTGCTTCTCCTGCCATTCTCCTCCTCATCTCACCTACCTAGTTCCATTGCTCCTATTCTGCTGCCCTCTCCCCTACTATCTCTCACTGGACTACCTTTCCACAGTTTTGTCTTCCACTCAGCAAACACCCATCTCAATCCCTTCTCACAACCTACTATCTTCTCCTACTGTCATTCTTCCATATCCATACCCACAACTGTACTTCTCTGACAATCTCTCAACCTACTACACATCTCAGCAAACTTACCTTCTGCTCTCTCTCTCTCTCTCTCTCTACTGATTGGTTTTCCACCACTATTTCTCCTTCTTTGGGCTCTTCCTGCTCCGTTCGCCCTACGGGCTCACTCCGCTCCCCTACCCTACCCCCAATTCCCACCCACCCCCAGTGACCCTAGACTTATACCTGCCTGGCCACTCCCCCAATATTCTCACCTCCAATCACATTTTCAGTCTCATTCATACCTTCTAACTCTCTACTCCTTATTACAGCCACACCCATCCCCTACCATCCTAATTTCAACTAAGTTCCAACCTTGTTAAGCTCAACAAACTTAATATGCCTTTCACTCTTAAACTACCTTTCTCACTGCTACTCCTTAACATCCTTCTTTTCTACTACACCCTCATTTCCTATGAGTATCTCACTCTCAACAGATCTCCTAATTTATCTAAACACACTACCGCTGTCCTACCTCAATCTGAACAAACCTTTATTAACCTCCTTTCTACCTGTCTTTTCCTTACCCCTCACTATCACAGAATACTCCATAACAGGTATCTCACAACAAAAAAGTTCTACCTAATTATACCCTTTAAAAACTCAAAAGCATGTCCACTCCCACAAACACTCCTACTGTTACACGGGGACATTCATCCCAACCCTGGGCCTGATAATCCCCTCAACCACTCCCTCACTAACTAAACTACTAACCTCTTTAGTACACCTTTCTCTCCTAACTCACATACAATAGCACACCTAAACATTCGTTGCATTAACAACAAAATCACACAACTGCATGCTTTAATTGACCTCTACGCATTTGATATCCTCTGTCTTACCGAAACCTGGCTTAAACCAGGGACCAAAGACAGTGAAATTACCCCACCTGGATATAACATTTTAAGGCAGGATCGTCCACCAGTTAGTTATCACCTATAAAATTCTCCATTACCCTAATAATACACCAATACTTAATAACCTTGTCACCCTCTACAAGAATCTTACTTCCCTCCACTCAGCAAACAAACTGCTAGTCACTACTCTCAAATCACACAATAAAGCTGGCGACTCCTTGTTTACAAATGTTGTTGGCTCTTACTGGAATAAACTTCCCATAGAACTGACCTCCCTAGGCTCATCAAAACATTTCAAGAAACAACTAAGGTACCATTTCAAATCCAACTGGCTATGCCCTTGCTCTAATCCTGACTGACTTTAGTGCCCAACTCTCTTTACAACTCTCTCCATTACCTTCTCTACTTGTCTCTACTACTTGTATCACTCCTCCTCTGTAGCTCACCTTATATCCACTTAGATATTACTTTTCCTATAACATCTTTTCTCTTTACTCAATACACCTCTGGATCCTGTCATCTACCCTCTCACTTAAACCTACACTTTGCTCCCTGCTGTGCAATTCTATTTCTTAGAACTGGTGCCCTGGCACAAATGTATTATCATAACTGTCAATACTATATAGTATAGACCTTTGTATGTGCTACCTCTTTCTTTCTCTTCAAAAGTACTACTCCTGCTTTTCCTAATAACATGGGATTAGGAATTCTACTCAGTATTTAGTATTTTAAGTATTATACATATTCTGTAAAAATGATGTAATTTAAGAACTGTACATTTCTGTAAAAATGCTTCTGTATTGTTAATATCCTACATTCAATTAGTTCTTTAATCCTTATAAGTTGTATCTTATAGTAATGTATTTTATGTAATGTACCAGTATATAGTGGAGCTTTTCTCCTCGGGCCTCTGCTGAAAATGGACATGTATCCAGCCAGACTAGCCCGGTTAACAAATGTAAAATAAAATAAATAAATAAATAAATGTGGATATACCTATGTGGGACTGATTACAGCAGTATGTTACAGTGCTGAACTTAAAACTAGTCTGCCAGCTTTCTGTGGTCTGCATCCAAATAACCAAACGCCAGCTTGTGTGATGCAGTGATGCCAAATTTTAGTGCACTGCAACAATAAAGTCAATTTCTGTTGGAAGAACAGTGTCCATTTGATATGCATTTTTTACCTCAGTGGTGCTGTGTTGTGCTATCAACTGACATAAACCTTAGCATAGGGAAGGTTGCAATATAGCTCCCTGAGCACAGCTTGTAAATTTCTGGCTGCAGCCCAATGCAGTAGAGGGGTTCTTGATTGTATTTTTACTTACTCACTGGTTGCCAGCAACAGCTTTCTGACTACTTTACCAGTAAAGTGGACAGCAAAAGTCCTACAGATATGCTGCATTTGATTTTAGCAGAGTTTTTGACACTGTATCTCCCTAAAGGTTAAAGAAAAAAAAAACATGTAAGTGGATCAAATATAGTGAAGTAGATAGCAAATGACTTTAGTGTATGAGGGTATCTATAAGGACAAAAGTAAATAAACAGTGGAATGTTACTGGATTCTGCACTGGAAGCCTTCTTATTTAGTGTGTTCATTTCAGAAGCTCTGGAACTACTGGACAAGCTGTACTTGCATTTGTTTTCCCATGAAGAGCATCTCAGAAATTATCTCCAGTTCTCTAGATGAAGCTGCATTATCTTGCAGGGTAAATTAAAAGAAAGGAACAAATTCAGAAAGTAAAAAAAAGTGCAACACCAGTAATATGGTAAAGAGGACTCCCCCAAAAATGTGCACTTTAGGAATCACAATTCAATACCTAATTATGATGCAGATGACTCCTAAGACTGCCCTATTTCTCTTCCATTTGGAAACATGTCACCATTTGATATATGTGGGGAGAAGAGACTTGCATGGTAGGATATAGAAAGCAAACTAGGAGATACTGCAAGTTTATTCAGATCAGGGTAAAAAATGCAGTGCCGTAATGATGCTGTCTCTATAACTCTGAATAAAGGTAATTTGACAGAACAAAACAGATAAGACAACTGATATCACGTCTACATCTGGTGAATAGAAAATAAAAATGTAATGAAATCCCTGAAGACTGTAAAGACTTTATTAAGAGAGTTAATAATATATGTAATTTTATTCCAGATAGTGTAAAACAGGATGTTAAATTTATGTCAGAATGATCCTCAATATGAATCCAGGTTAAATGAGGAACTTTATAGTGGGGGAGCACAGGGGAAACCTCAAACAAATATCTCTATAAGTGTAGTCAGTGTCAGAACCATATAGCAGTGATGCTGGTATGTTCAGTTAGTACTTTGAATAACGGGTAGGTGGTATGAATCAACCCTGGACTATGTTATTTGAAGACTTGTCTTCAAAAGGCCATTAATAATAATTCTAAGCTGCTCATTGATCTCACTTACATATGGAAGTTGAAGAAGAAATGCAAATGTAACTTCTTATTATTGCCTGACAAGGTGCATATAAATATTTTTCATATTAAAATAACACAGTCTTCATTAATCAATTAAGAAAAAAATATATCCATTGTCTCATCATTTGTTTTTCCAGTGGCTATTCAAACTCAGAAGCAATTTTATTCCCTATTTATCCTGCATTATACAATATCTTCCTTTCCACAAGCAAGTCTGACAAATTTCTGAAAGATCTTAAAATCCTTGGAATGCAAGGTATAATCATTCCTGCTGGCCACAAATAACAACCTAAAAATGGTTAACTTTTGTTTCTAAATTATATAAAAGCACATTGCTTTTAGGGTCCAAATACTTTGTTTTTCATAAAAAATTGAATATCTCTAGTATACTTAGCAAATTAAGACTTCCAGTGTAAGACCAACAGTCTGTTTCTCCTAAAGCAAGATTGTTTTTTCGGTAATTAAAATACAATTATTACTCTAAATGATGAAATTCTTTTAATCTGTTTGTTTGCCTGCAAAAGTATTTGCTTGCAAAAACTATCTGTTTTGTAATTTCTTAAACGTTAGTACAAAACAGCCCTAATTATTGCTTTATAATGTTAACACGTTTTCTTGAAGAACAGCTGTATTCCCCACATCCCATCTATTGTAGTGTACAACGGAGATAAATAAGGATAAGATTTAACCATACCAACGTATGATGTACTTACATTTGGCGATTTGTATGCACTGTCACATTTTGCTTTAAGATCATTAATTAGTGGGCTGCCACTAGGATCAAACCTTATCATCTTGCACATAACATTAAACTGCACTTCACATTCCCTTATCTTTCAGATTGCCTTTTTTCTATCTGCTTCATTCTTGTATCCTTCACCAGCAAGTCACATGCCCTGTCTTCTTTGCTCTTACGATTGCTTAACATTCTTTCTTTTCCTTCAAAATTAATTAATTTGTTTGCCGATCCCTTATTATACTATTCATTGTTGAGGAGAGGTCGACCCTATCCCAGCTCATGGTAGGAGAAAGGCAGCAACATTAATTCTTGATGGGACACCAGACTGCAAAGCACATAGCCATACTCACTCACACACAGCATACATACCCACAGGCAAGTCAGAAGTCAATCAGTTCACATTAAGGTGTGTCTTTGGAATGTAGCAGGAAACAAAAGGCAGCACCCCTTTCATAAAAAAGCCACCATCTCCCTTTATGTATCAATTCCTCTGCACTAATGAATAATTTGTTTGATGAGAATACAGAAAACCAGATTGCACTGAAAAGGAAGGAAACTGTCTAATTTTCTGTTCATTTTGGTCATCCTGCCTACACTCGTGAAACCAAAAATAAATCTTTTGTATGTGTAAAATGAATCAGTTAAAAAAATCCTTCTGTGTATAAAGTACTGTCAACATTTAAACATTAAAATGACTAAGTGAACTGCATGTATTCTGTGCTCAACAATAAAATGCTGTCAGCATTCAAAGATTATTGAAATGATTAAGTGACCTAAATGCATTTTTCTACTCAGCAATAATATCTTTGGTAAATATTTCAGTAGTAACACAGTTCTAAATGTTTGCATTTTCACACTCTCATACTGAATTGCATTACATTTTTAATATTGAATTCCATTTCATTTTCCTTTACATGTTTCATAGCTGAAGGCTCAGAAACTAATGGTTTCAGAGTAACAGGATTTTTCCTAATATTTAATTAAATGGCAGTTGGACTCAGTTACATTTATACATTGAATATCATTTTACAGTCACTAGAACCCCCTACTGTTTTACTTTAAGCAACCCCTTCTAGCAAATGCCATACTAAACAGTCAGTTATTCTTGAACATTTGCTTTCCAAGTTGACTTTTAATATTTTAAATTATGTGATTTATTCTTTCATTTATTCTAGCTTAATAATGCATGCTAAAGTCAAAACAGATTGAAGTATTATCTCAAAATTGACAATTTCCCATGTGAAAAAAGGAAAGAAAAGTTTTTACCAAATAGTAACCACATCTGCACAATTTAATAGCTTAAAATTTTACAGAATGGGTACAGTTATTTTAAAGAATTTAACAAAACCCCAGTGGTAATAGTTTGCCTATGTTTATCATTATTTCACCTTCACTTATATTTTCCTATGCACTGATTTTTTTCAGCACACAATATGTCAATATTCAGTTCCCCTTACTGAAGTGGATTACAGCTTTCCCAGCACCAGTGGGTGTTATTTCATAGTAATCCATAACATCATATGAGTTATACTGCAGTATACAAGTGACCACATTCACAAATTAAGCATGAATATATTTATTTATTTATTTGTCTTTGTTTACTGGGAGGCCCAGAGAGAAAAGCTCCATTTGTTTACATTGCATTATACTTAGTTCCAGTCAAACACAGAGTAGTTACATTTCTGTTTACATTTTACACATACAGTAGGGTATACGGTTTTACAGAGTAGAAGTTACTAAAGGGAAAGCCCACATGCAACTTAGTTCATTGTACAAGCAACAGTTATGTATAAAAATTGTTTTGTCAGTTCAGTGAGATGTTGAAATTATTCTGCTTAAGGAGAGTATTTGGATAATATCATATGGTGAGGACAAAGTCTTAACCTGGTGATGACCATGTGCAGGACCAGGATTGGTTAAGTTGTTGTTTAAGCAGTGGTTTAAAAATGTTCAGTTTGTCAGAGAGTTTTATTTGTGTGGGGATACTATTCTAGAGTTTAGAAACATATTGGGAGTAGAGCGAGCCTCCTGCAACATAATTAGACATATTTGTGAGTAGTAAAAATTTGTTACTAGAATGGAGGTCCCTTGCTGGACAGTAGGACAGTAATATGTTTTGTAGTGCAGAACATTTTTCTGGATGATGAATGAGTTTGTGTGCTATAGTTGGTTGTGAACATATTAGGTAGTTGTGCAGTTCAAGCTAATTTAATTACTTTAAGCCATGACAATGGTGGGTCCTATGAAGGAGATTGGTGGCAAATGTAGTTATTTTATTGTAGTAGGAGTCAACTTTCTTTCTTTGAATGTTGTTTAAGTTCATTAGTATAGCAATAAGATGGTGGTGGCTAGAGTTTTTCTTGCAGTATCTGTAAGGGATTTATTGATCCTATTAAGGGAACCTAGTTTCTAGTGTGTAAATTTAATGGTGTGCAGTATATGCTGGTCATATTTAAGACAGTCATCTATTATAACACCTAGAAGTTTACTGTGAGTTGCAGTTTCAATGACAGTATTACTTGCTGACTTTATGGTAAAAGATTGCTTTTGATTTTGGCAGCTTTTTGAGGTAAAAAGCACTAACTTCGTTTTCTTTTGATTGAGCAGGAGGTATGATTCTTTGAGCCAGGTTACTACAGAAGAGAAAGATATTTGGGTAATGTCTTGGACTTTATTTATTGTTGAGGCTGCACATAATAATGGTGAGTCATCTGCATACTGAACTAAACTAGCATGGTGAGAGTGGTGGTGTGGAGGTTATTAATAAATACATTAAATAGGAGAGAACACAGGATAGAGCCCTGGGAGACCCCTATAGTAACTGGTTGAAACTAGGTTTGTTGCCATTTAATGGTTTGTTACCTTCTAGATAGGTAACTACAACAAGGAGTATTGTGAAAGTCCTGTTGAGGAGAGTCAAACGAGCAGTTGCTTTTGTGAGACAGTATCAAATGCCTTTAACAAGTCGAAGAACATGGTGGACACAAGCAGATCATTGTTTCTATGTTGGTTTATTATATTGGAAAAATGTAGTAGTGCAGTAGCAGTGCTGTGCTGGGGCCTAAATCCATATTGTGCTGAGCAGGTTATTTGAGGTCAGGTATTGCATCAGCTGCATATGGATGCATTTCTCTAATATTTTGGAGGGGGGGGGAATCGTTATCGGTCTGTAGTTATTAAACTCTGTAGATGTGCCGCCTTTGTGCAGTGGTATGATGTAGGATTTTTTTCCACAGTGACAGGACATATCTTTCCACTATGGACCTGCTAATTAGTAGGGACACCGGGAAGGCTATGACATCTTGACCAATTTTAGGTAGTCTGATGGTAGTTGGTCTACAGCTACAGAAGTAGTTGTTAATTTAAAGAGCAACTTCATTATGAGTGAGGTGGGTGCTGGACTAAAACTGAAGAGCTGTGGGTGGTTTTAGTTGGACATGATTAGAGAGAGGAGGGCAGGTGATTTGTGTCCAAGAGGGATAATATTGATTGTATAAAGTAAGAATTAAACTGTGTGGGGATAGAGTCTGTAATATTGTCTGTTTTGGAGAGGGACTGGTAGTCTAGTCGTGTCAGGGTGAAGTAGTTTATTTAGTGATGGCCAAAACGTTTTGGATTGTTTTCATGTCATATGCCAAAACATTTTATTTATTTATGTAGCATTTGATTACAAAGATGGTTTGATTGGGATGACAAGCATATACCCTTTTCAGCAGATGTCCCTGGAGAAAAGCTCCACACCGATGACAAAAACATTACAAAATATTTTATATTTTTACATAAAAAAGCATTACAAAATTCTGAACTGTATTCATTGATAAGAAAATATAGACAGGGTAAATAGACAACTAAAATATCTTAAGTCTAGCAGGGTATCTACTCTATAGCACTTGTACAAAGTGCAGAAGTGGCTATTGGATGGATACGTATTAAAGTAGAGAAGGACAATAAGGGCAGAAGTGCAATAGAAGTGTCAAGGAGAAAGTTAAGATGGGGGGGGGTACAGAAGTAAAGGTAGGTATTGAATTACAGCAGCTACATTAGTTACCAGTTTGGATTATTCAGGTGTATGGCTTGAACATAGCCATTTAGAAGAGTTTTAAACCATGAGAGGTTTGGGATTTGTTTTATGGATAAGGGGATGACATTCATTAATCTAGTGACATACCTTGAGTACAGAGAGTTGCTGGATGTGTTCTTTGATTTTGTTGATATTAACAGTGATTGATTACTGAACGTCAGGTTCGTGGTTGGGGCATACAGAAGTACTGTGTTGTGATGGGCAGCTCAATTGTCAGGTTAGTATATTCAATTATGGGAAGTTAGATTTTGGGTGTATGTAAGATGAGTATACAATTCAAGCCATTTCAGTTCTTTTTGGGACAGTACAGTGATGGGTATAGGAGGGGAGATAAGCAGCAAATCTGGATATTTTGTTGTAGCATGCTGCTAGTTTATTTTAAGATGAAAATCAAAATTAGTTAGGAGGTGCATAGAGGAGTGAGTGGAGGTGGTTGCTAGGGTTTTTCTGCTGGTTCTAGTAAAGCAAAGTTTGGATTTCTAGAAGTTACATAGTTTTTTATATGTTTTTTTTTTTATGACATAGGCAATATGGTGGTCAAATTTGAGATGTTCATCTATTGGAACTCCAAGAAGTCTTTTGAGTTACAAGTTGTAGGGGGGTGTTCTCAGAGGTTATAGTAAAAGAATGCTTAAGTTCTGAGAAAGTTTTAAGGGTAAAGAGAATCATTTTTAGTTTTGCTGAGATTGAGAAGTAGTTCAGAGTTTGATGGCCATGATTCTAGGGATGAGAAGGAATCGTGGGTAATTTTTTTTTTTTTTTTTATTTTGGAGTAAAGTTAGGAAAGGGGCAGAACAGATGATCGTGGAGTCATATTAAATAGTAAATGACATAGGATTGACCCCTGTGAGATCTCTATAGAGACTGGAAGGAAGGAAGACTATGTTTTGTGCCATGTGATTGTATGCACTCTATCTGAGAGGTAATTACAGATATTGTATGTTGGCAGACCTTGACGTTAGAAAGCTGATGTTGGAGAGTTTCAAGTGCCTTAGAAAGAGCTAGAAAGATGGAGAAGATTAGATTTCCTTTGTTTATCTGATTATTAGCAGTGTTTGTGAAGTTAAGAAGGGGCAGTTTTGGTTTTATGCTTAGGCCAGAAGGGTCTATATTAGAACATCAAAGTTTCAAAACTTCGAATGTTCTAATATCGAGCCCTATTCAGCGAAAGCTGAAAATATCGAAGCAACAGAAAACCAAAGTTTTTCCTAGAGAATGAATTTGGTTGTCTGTTTCTGTTGCTTCTGTATTTTCAGCGCTGTGGTGGAAAGTTACAGGTCGGGTTCAGGTAAGTGTGAGATTGAGTGTGGGTTAGGGTAGTTAGGGTTAGGGTGCAGGTTAGGTATGTGTGTGATTGTGTGGACGTGAGGGTTAGGGCAGGTTAGGTGAGTTAGGGTTAGGGCGTGGGTTAGGTATGTGTGCAATTGTGTGGACGTGAGGTTAGGGCAGGTTAGGGCGCGGGTCAGGTAAGTGTGCAATTGTGTGGACGTGAGGGTTAGGGCGGGGTAGGTGAGTTAGGGTTAGGGCACGGGTGAGGTGAGTGTGTGATAGTGATGGACCTTAGGGTTAGGGTTTGGGTTAAGATAAGTGGAGAGTTAGTGGTGTGTGTATAGTTTAGTGTAGGCTTAGGTGTAAGATTTTAGGTGTATGTGTGTGGATTGCTGTTTGTTTGGTGTGCTTGTGTTGCGTGTATGTGCTTTGGAACAGCCAATTTTTTCCCTAGGAAAAAATTCGCTGTTCTGTATGTTCGATGTTTTCAGCTTTCGCTGAATAGGGTTCGATATTACAACATTCAAAGTTTTGAAACTTCGATGTTCTAATATAGACCCAGGCCAGAAAACATGCTGTGTTTTAGTGATGATTATTTTGACGTGGAAATGCCACAAGCTGGCAGTGAACACATTTTTTCAAAATCTTTGCAAGTGGGGACAGAATAGCTATGGGATGGTAGTTTGATAGGTCAGTATAGGAGCCTCCTTTGTGTAGAGGGATTACATAAGATACTTTCTAGGGGGTAGGCATTAGACATTCACTGATGGAGTGATTTATAAGTATTGTTACTGGATGAGCTAATACTTCAGCTGTTATTGCTAGGTATTATGATGGTAATTTCTCTGCAGCTAAAGTTGTTTGTTTTAGCTTTGTGAGATATCTTATTATAGTAGTTGTTGAGACTTGTTTAATTTAAACAGGTTACCATTACTTACTGTTTTTTGTTGGTAGAATAAAAAAGTTTGTTTATGATAAGCTTGAGTGTACCTTGAACAAAATAGGCATCTGAAAAAAACTCAAGCTTCTTTAGATTGCTATTATACAATGTTAAACTACCCTTACATGATTTAATTAAAAAATGAACATTTATCTTATATTTTCCTTAATGTTATAATAGTGTTTCTACGGCATTAAGGCATATTCTAATATTGCAGCATCATTGGCTTTTTATGCTTCTGCTTTGAGTTATGCTAACTACTGAAAGCTGAAAATGAACATCATTTGGTATTTTGTTATTATTATTAGCATCTATCTTTGCTTTCCTATTATTAATTTGTACATGGAGTTAAATATGAAGCAGATGTACTGAAGAAGTATTTTTGGCTTGGTTCAATAGAGGAATAGTGGGACAGTAATGTTATTTTAATTTGGAGAGTGATATCAATTGGTAGCACATAAGTAATGATTCTGGAAATCTTTTTCTGCAGTATTTGCTTACTGATAAAAGTGATATGTATTATGTATTTTCATTATGGCTCTATGTTATTCACTTCTGGGTAACAAACATGCCAAAGACAACTGACCAAAGAATCTTCCATGAAGTGGATTTGAGCCCTATTTGCCAGCCTCCTATAGCCTTCCTAAGCTTCCAGTTATATGCACAGGAGACTGTAGCTAGTATATGGCCTGCAAAAGAGATTATATAATTAATCTTTTCAACCATGAGTGAAGATTAACATCTCTAGATGTCTTCACTGTTAAAATGTTGAAAAATGTACCTTTGAAATATAGTATGAATTTCCCTGCAGTTGGATGAGCAGGTTGTTAGTGCTCTGTTTTATTTTATTTTCAATTGCACATGCATGGTAGTTTATCAGAGAGTTACTATATCTGAAGAGGTATCGAGAAATAATTTTAATCTGGACTACATAACTCTAAAACCTGGCTTTGATCCAATTGTCTTGCTGTGCCATTTAAAATATGTTGTCATGTGGTTAGGTTGCACCATAAAACTGTCACCTTTGAAATAAAACTAATCTATTTGACCCAATCTAGCCATCAAACGTTTAGGAATTATTTCAAAATAAACCTCCTATTACTGAATGATACCTTGGCAAAATTTCAAGTCTACCCACAAAACATGTGATCTCTGCTGCCTGTGTTGAATTGGTCACAGAAACCCTATACCATCATGTAAATACCTGTATTGAGACAGCTGTACCCACTCAGAATAAGCACAGGGCTAATTCAAAGAACAAGCCACCCTGCTGAAATCCCAATATTATCAAGTTTTATAACAGAAAGAAGAAAACTGTGGCCATAATTAGGAAATTCAATGGCTAGCAAGGCAAAAAAAACCCTCATCAAACTAAAGCAACTCAGGAGTCTTATCAAGTCTACCAAAGCTAAATTTGAGGTAAAGATAGCCTCTCAGGCAAATAACAACAACAAGGCCTTCTTCAGCCATGTAGGCAAATTCTAAGGCAGTACTCAACAGTGTGCTGAACTAATTGTAAATGGAAATTTCTGCACAGAGCTGGAAGATATAACAAATCTACTGGCTGATAAATTTTGCTCCAGTTTTTCCTCTCCACTCCCCAACACCTCTCAAGAGAAACCCTCAACTGTAATTCCTACCAGCAATCACTAGTTAATAATGTAATTTCCAAAGGCATTTCCACTAGATCCAAAGAAGTCTTAATTCCCATTTACTCATATTATATCAAACCCATTATTGAATAAAGTGCACCTTTTTGCATGTATTTATGTAAACATATCACAGAGCTTGAGAGACCTCAGAGATTCATAACTAAGAAGATCACTAGCCTCCTGGGCAGCCAAGTGTTCTGGATTGTGCAGAACGCTCTGCATTTGTGGTTGATTAAGCCCACTGTTCCACTGTTCTGAATTGTGCAGCCATTGCTCCACTTAAGCGCTTTCATCTGTATAATTTATTAAACTAAAGAAAAAACAAGTTTACTGGTTAAGTGCTTTCATCTGTGTAATTATACAAACGAAAGTGCTTAACAAAACTTGTTTTACCTTGAGTTTAATAAAGTCGGGTTTTACTCTCGGTCCGTGGTACAGTTGCTGTGTTTTGGTTGTTATCTTCTGCCCTGGCCAGCTAAAACCTGCCTTCTCGATTCAGATGCTCATACAGTGCCCAAGCCCCTCATTGAACTACGTGAGAAGAAACAGTGTCATGAAAGCCCACTTTAGTAAGATCGGCTTCTTCTTTGAACACGTTGCGTTTGCCTGCATAGCTTTTTTGGTCATAAAGAGTGATCTGTGGGTGTTCCAGGTTCTCGGTGAGTAACAAGAGAGATGCAATTGTATCTTGGCATTTAATCAGTGAATACTCACCCTCTTCAAATATCTGAGCAGAATCTGTGTAATCAGGTTGTTTGTAACTGACCCAGGGTTGTCCTATTACCCTTAAAGATGATATGCAGCAATTAAAATTTACTAGTAACAGGTTAGGGACACTATCAGTAAATTCTCTGCTACGTCCCTCACAATTAACATGCTCAAAAACAATGATCTTACTCATGGTGATCTAGCAATCTTGCTCTGCTGATGTCTGCAAGGACTGGATTGTAGAACGTGGAGATGATTCTGCACAGCGCTTGCAGTGTTTATTTATACTACCATGCTCTGATTACCTAATATTAGGGCAAGTTTGTTCTTAGAATGCAACCGTGCGAAGTGGGAGTTCACAGACTGAAGGAGGAGGTGAGAAGCCCTTGAATTAGGGTTACCACTGATCACCGTTTTGATAGAGTACTGGGGCAATTTGCGTTCTTGAAAAAAAGGACAATTTAGGAGAGATTTTGGGGCAAAAATGTTTCTTAAGTAATTTCTAACAACTGCATAAAACAATTAAACTGGATCTGGACTGTATAAAGCAACAGAAACAAGTCAATGTTATGTAATAGTGAGAGAGTTTTAATTTTTGTAAAATGGTGAATCATACCCCTCGAGCTGTTAATGGAAGACTCTGGACAAAGCTAAAAATATTGGAGGGACAAATACTCAAACCAGGGACAGATTTTAAATAATGTTCATTCAAACTTAGAAAGTTGATAGACTGTCATGTTTTGCTTTAGAGAATGGGCGACCAGTTGCCACCTTTTCAAATGCCCATAGTGCATCTTGTGTATTCTGGTCCCAACTGGCAAATAATTACTGCGGCCAATACTTTTACATTTTTTAGTTTCCTTAGTAAGTTATTCATTGTCACCTGATTTTATTTAGAGTGGCTTAGTGTTATTCTGTAGATTTTTCAAGAGCAGGGTCAGTCCACCCAGGCATTCTACTTGTATGTTTTATGAGAGTGAAGCTATTACATTAGCAGTATTTCTTAGTAGTTCTCAGCTTGCTAATAAAACTGACTGTTGTAGCCTTGTGTCCCCCCCCCCCGATAGTACAGTAATCCTAACTGTCCAATAGACAGTATAGATTTTAATTCACATCCCTGTGACTAAATTAAATTAACCATCAAGCAGCCCTCTCAGTTCTTTCTGCCTTAGTTTGTATCACTTGGAGGATCACCTGCTTATTTGCATCTCTATCATTGCTAATGTATCTCCCTACTCTAATCTGTGCACAAACTGGTTACTAATCAGCAAGTCAATGTAAAGACACACTCCCAACCTTAATAAACTTTGCTGTCTCTTCTCTCCTTCACTTTACAGGTAGTTTGAATTATTACTTACCCTCTCTGAGGCCTTCACTGACTTCCACTGATTGCTTCTCTGGTTTCTTTGCATTCCACCTGGTTTACACCCCTTGTGCTATCTCCCTCCCCCAATACAAAGTCTATATTAGAATCCTGCTGAGCATGGAGCCATCTTTAAATCTCTAGTCTCCCACCAGGACACAAGTGCTCTTCAGCAATTACATTCTGCTAGCCGGTAAGCCATTAGACCTCAGGAATTTCTTTTAAAAGTGTTCAGATTTGTAAAGTAATACTTACTTTTTGCTGTATTTGGATTTATACAACTAGTATTCATTTTTCTGATTCCTGACTACTGATCTGCCATTGTTACCTGCTGTTATTATACCTGGCTGATTGTTTCCTCTCAGCAATTTCCTACTCCTTTGGCTCTGCCCGCTCCGTTCGCCCTTCGGGCTCACTCCGCTCCCCTCCCTGCCCCCAAATCTCACCCGCCCCTGGGACCTCTACATTTATCCCCGCATAACCACACCCACCACATTCCCTAGCCAATCAGAACATATTCTTCTCTCCACCCACTCCATAGCAGTCCACTCCCACACCCACCCTTTCCCTCTCTGAACACATACCTACTGTATACAATCCCCACTCATCTCAACATGTCCTACACTCACCTTCCTCTCCTACTACTAACTCTTCTAACTATTCTTACCTCTACCTACCTCATAACCTACTATGAGCAACCTTTAAATACTACCTTTTGTACTCCACACAAACATACCCTAGCTACCCCCCCCAACTACACTCACAACCCATCACATTCCCATATACAGCAACTCATATCTTGAACCTAAATATCATCGTCTCTCACAAATCAAATACCTTATTCTTCGACTCACAAAACACTTGCACAGCATCAAAACCTCACAACTAACTAACCTTATTCATGGTTTATCATTAATTGATGGGGACATCCACCCCAACCCAGGCCCAAACACAGACATACCATCTCCTAATTCCCAAACTATGAAACCTATGTCTGCTCCACAAACTAAACCTCCCAAATCTCTCACAATAGCTCATCATAACATCTGTAGCATATGTAACAAACTTCCTGCTCTTCATGCCCTACTAGAAGTCCAACAGTTTGACATTCTCTGTCTTACTGAAACCTGGCTTAAACCCACAATAAAAGATAATGAAATTATCCCCCCTGGCTATAACATCCTAAGACAAGATCGTCTTAACAAAAAAGGTGGAGGAGTAGCTATACTCTTCAAAACTGGACTGGAAATAAGTAAATCAGCCCTTACCCCACCACATGACTCTAATGTTGAACTGATTGTTTCCAAACTCTCCCTAAACTCACACAAAACTATTAATATTATCTGCACTTATCTTCCCCCAGGCAACAATTCCCCCATATTAGAAGACCTACTAAACTGGTTTTCAATTAATCTCCTTCAAGAAACAATACTACTAGGCGACTTTAATATTGATTGGAACATGTGCAAACAAACGAATCCATCTACCATTATTAACCTGCACGGATTCCATCAAACCATTAACTCCACAACTAGAACAAATAAAAACAATAACAAAGAAGCCATTCTTGACTGGATCTTGACTAATAGTCCCCAACAAATGTATTCAACAGGTACCCTCCCAGATGACCTTAGCGACCACTCTCTCACATACATCATTAGGCACAAAACTCATCTAACAACACCTCCCCTAATTCGCTCATCTCGCAGCAAAAATCATTTTAACCTTCAGCAGTTTCAAAACGAACTCAGCTTGATTAACTGGTCACCTCTAAAAACTCTCCCAATATATGAAGCTGTTAACCACTTTAATAATACCTTTCTTACTATTCTCAATCATCATGCCCCCATCCGTTCTATACGAATGAAATCTAAGACAGCTCAATGGCTAACAACCAACACCAAACAACTTATCCTTAGTAAGAATAAAGCTTGGACTAAATGGAGAACCACGAAAGACTCTTTTGATCACCTTAGCTTCAAACAAAAAAGGACTAAGCTTGCTATCAAACAAGATAAAAGGAACTATTACACCAAACTACAGCAATCCTCCCACCGCCAACCACAAAAATTTTGGAAATCAATTAACTCACTACTATCCCCCGGCAAGGTTGAAACCCCCAACCCACTAGGCTCCTGCCCTGACTCTCCCCTACAAACAGCTAATGCATTCAATAACTTCTTTACTTCAACCATACTTAAACTGGCCAACCAAAAAAGCCCTGACCCCTCTTTACTAGGTAATACTAACTGCACTCCACCTCTATTTCAACTTAAACCCATACCTACTTCCTATATTCTTAATTTACTTCAGAAACTCAAACCCTCAACCCCTCAGCTGACAAATTGCCAGCGGAATATCTCCAGCTAGGTGCTAAAGCTATTGCCTACCCTATCTCTATTCTAATCAACAGAACCATAAAAGAAAGTACTATACCCTCACTCTGGAAAATCTCCCACATCATCCCTCTCTTCAAAGGGGGCGATTCATTTGAGTACTCGAACTACCGCCCTATAGCACTGCTATCTCCTATTGCTAAAATAATGGAGAAATGCATCCACAAACAGCTTTTAAATCACCTCCTATCTAATAACCTTCTAGCTACTTGCCAACATGGCTTTCGTCCCTACCATAGCACCACAACAGCCTTATTATCCTTCATAGACTCCATTAATATAAACCGGAATAACAATCTTCTTTCATCTGCATTCTTTGTAGACCTGTCAAAAGCCTTTGATATGGTGAATCACCAACTCCTCCTACATTGTTTAAAATCTCTCTCTCTCAATAATCTTGCTTTAAGCTGGTTTACTTCCTATCTTCAGAATCGGAAACAAGCTGTTTTATGGAACAACAATCTTTCCGAACTTCTCCCTACCACTTTAGGAGTACCTCAGGGCTCCATCTTAGGTCCTCTTTTATTTTCCATCTTTATTCACGACCTGTATCTAGCCACCCCACTAACTACTTGCATTCAGTACGCCGATGACACCACCATCATCTGCTCTGCCACAACCCAAGCTGACCTCCACTCACTTACTCAAAAAACTTTTACCACCATAGAACAATGGTTCTCCAATCACTGCCTTCTCTTAAACCCTAAGAAAACTAAACTTCTCCTCTTCTCACCCACACTCCTGTCTCCCCCTATTAGTTTCACACTTACTTCTAACAATGGCACCCTTATCTCTCCTGACCAAACAACCAAACTTCTAGGAGTTACTATTGACAACCTACTAAAATTTGATTTTCATATCAACTCTATCATAAAGGCAACTAAAACAAAATTGTCATAAGAGAAACACACCAGCTGTATCAATCACAGCCCTCACTCAGAAAATAAAAAAATAAAGACAAAAAACTAGTAAAACCACCAAATAATTCATAAAAATGTAAATTAATAACAACAAAAAATAGTTTTAAAATCTCAATAAATAAACAGTTCAAATGACTCCGAACCACACTTATTTAACTAAAAACAAACCAAACAACAAACTAAAAAAACGCAAAAATAAAAATTAAAAAATGCATGAAATAAAAACAATGCATGCCATCACAGCATATATAAATTAATTCATACCACATAATAATAAGTAATCTAAAAAATCAAAATATTAAAATATTAAAAAAAAAATTATTGTTGTTGTTCAAAAAAAAATAAATAATAATTAAAAATTAATATAAAATAACCAATATAAAAAATATAATTAATAGTTTTTTTTTTTATAATTTTATAAAATTTATTGTTCCATTATACCACACTAATTTATAAGTTTTTTCAATGATGATCTCTAAATCCCAATCTTCTAATATCCATTAATTAAAAGCTGCCAGTGTTGTAAGCTAAAATGTGCTGTAATCTGTGGTCCTCCTAGGGTCCTCTATAACTTCACATGTAACTATTTCTAATATAGCAAATTCTTATTTTTGTTCTTTGTTCTTCTTCCAAACCATTTTGTGTCCTTATTTTTTTTGTGTCCTTATTTTTTATATAAAATATAATGAATAATCTCTAGGGTCTAATCTTCTTCTAATGAGGGGGCAGAGGGCACACCCTATACCACTATACTACAATTCTTATTTTCTTTTACAGTACCCTTGATTATATCCTAGATATTGCCGCGTTCAATTCATATTATTGAAGGAACTCCTTATATATGGAACATGTTGTTATACAGCCACACACATCTCAAGTGCACTCTCATCATTTTGCACTTATATCCTGATTCAAATTCATCATGATACTCTAATTTTATTTTACAAATTATTTTTTAAAATTTGGGTTTAGTGTCCTTCATTCCTTCAATTTAATTATAAAATGCCAGTTTTAATAATTTTAATAATAATATCCTGCTATATACTACTATTCACAACTAATCAATATATTTATGTATGATGTATAGTTTATTTGTTTTTTTGTTGCTTCATTCTTGACTTGACTTGTTGTAATTTCTTTATTAGTTAATATATATGATATTTATTTAGAGACAACAAGCAATGGCTTGTATTTGATGCCAGCATGATTTACATATATGCTGAGATGTCCATCAAATCATTATATCATATCCTCTATCAAAAAATAAGGATGTTATATAATCAATCCAACAGTTTATAGATGTGTTTTTCTTAGCTATTAGAAGGGTCCAAGCTATTGAGTATCACATAGTAGTTAGTAAGGTTCGTGGATCTGTCCTTCCTGGATGATCAGACCATCCTGATCGACCATCATCATCACAGACAATACTGAGATTTACCTACTGTTACTTCAAAAAAACTGAACTATAATATTATACTATTATAAAAGCTAAAAATAAAAAGCCATGTGGGAATCCATGTCCCTTTCAAAGTCGAATAATATTGAATTGAATACAATATATTATATGTCATGAATCATCAAAACAATCAGTCAAACATTCAGTTCTTCCCATAGGTTGGCAAATGTGTTGGCACAGCTAAGCGTTCCCCTACCCTACCCTGCCTCTGCATATCTCTCCCCTTCTTAAAATAAAAAATTCTCTCTAACACAATGCTCATAAGTTCAGTAAATAATTGAATTGATCCCCATGTCATGTGGTACATGTTTTCTTCTTAGGCTGTTAGTAAATGCCTCAATATCTTCTTCTGGGAATAGAGTATCTATAATAATGTATGACAGGAATTAACTATGGATGGCAAGATGTTATCATTATATGTTATTATATCAAACAAGTGTAGTTTATACCATGTCAAACAATACTATGCCGCCATTTGTGTCAGGTTTTAAATCATGAAAGAACTGCCCCGTCTCTTGAAACATTTCTATGAACTTGTTTCTTCTCTTTCTATTTTTGTTTCTATTGTAAACTAATTTATTTTTGTATAATTTGTAAATTTCCATTGTGGGTTACTGGTCATAAATCTGTACACTAGGTTAAATCATTTTTCTAACCAGCTCTCACTACAACCCCACTAGTTTGATTTATTATTGTTTTCATATTTTTGTCAAACATAAGGGCTAAACATATACAAATTTAAATTCTAAAATATTATTAAAATTAGACAAAATTTATTACTTGTTAGAAAGAAAGGGGTTGGATCCTTTGGAAACTTTGGCAAATGCACTGAAATGCACTGTCTCCAACTTAATTTTGCTAAAATTGTAAATTTTAACAACATTATTTCACTAACAGCATTGTTGGTGACACCCGACATTGGAATTAATTGGAATTGTTGTAGGTGTCATCCAAATAATCTACCATTTCATTTTCCACTCTTTTCCCATCCCCTGATTCCTTTCTCAGACGCGTGAAAAAACTTACCACTATTAGCATCACCATTATATATCTTCCTTGTCTAGGGGTAGAATATCAGCCCTTATGTTTGACAACAATAATAAACATAAGAACGATCAAAAATTTTTACAAATTGAAAAAATAAAGAAAAAAAGTTCCCAACTAAAAATAATTTGTCCATAGAAGAAAGAAGAAGTCAGGAGGAGGATTTACGACACAAACAAATTCATTATTATGAAACCAGACAAGGGTGGGGGGGCAGTATTGTTTGACACTCTAACATATATAACAGAAGAGATGTACAGTTACATGACAGAGAACATCCAGTTTTGGCAACTATCATAGGATACCAAGGTACATAAAAATCCAGACAATCCACCCTTTATGCCCTATAATATCTGGTAGCAGATCAAAAGTTCAGCACCATTGATGTTATAGATTTATTTAGTTCTATTCCCATGGAAGAAGGTATTGAGGCATTTACTAACAGCCTAGAAAACATACAGATATTCAGGCAGACCAGGTAGCTATGGGGGGCAAGCCATCCCCATTATTTGCCAACCTGGTCATGCTTGAATGGGAAGAAATGAATGTTTTGAATGGTTCACATGATGAACATATTGTATATTATTCAAGATTCCTCGACGATATTTACATTCTTTGGAAAGGGGACATGGATTCCCATTCTGCTTTTATTAATTACATCAATAATAGTAGTAATTTTTTGAAGTTCACTTCAGTGGTAAATCTTGATACATTGATTACCACTGATCAGGATGGTCTGAAGTCCACGATATACAGGAAGGACACCTTTACTAACTCATATGGTGAAAAGAAACATCTATAAAGGACAGTGTGTAAGGGCTGTTAGAATGTGTTCTAATTAGAAATTGATTATATAACATCCTTATTTTTTGATAGAGGATATGATAATGATTTGATGGTGGACATCTCAGCATATGTAATCAGCCAATGGGGCATCAAATACAAGCCATTGCTTGGTTCTAATAATACATCAAATATATTAACTAATAAAGAAATTACAGAGTATCAAGTCAATGAAGCACCAGTAAAACAAATAACTAATACTACTTACAATAGAGCATGTATAGTAGAATTTAGTCCTTATAGTTATTACATCAAGGATATTATTATTAAAAACTGGCATTTAATAATTAAAGACAAGGAATTGGCAGATATACTGGGAACCGAACCCAAATTTGTGAACAAAATGGGTAAGAATATCAAGAGAATTTTTGAACTGTCATATAAGACAAAAAATGATGAGAGTGCACATACTTTGAGATGTGGCACTTGTAAACAATGTTCCAGTATATATACAAGGAGTTCAATAATATTAGGAAACGAAGGCAGAACTAGGATATATCCAGTTAAGGGTAATTGTAAAACTAGAATGGTAGTGTATATAAGGTGGGTGTACGGGGCCTCATTTATTTGGGGGGAAGACCGAAGATTATTAAGACAGCGGATTTATTCACATTTATATTGCATAAAAATAAGGACACAAAAAATGCAGCGGCGGGCACATTTGGAAAAAGGAGAAGAACATAAATTTGAATTTGCTATAATAGAAATAGTTACATGTGACCCTAGTGGAGGTAATACTAAATACACATTAGCGAACTTTTTGGCAGGTTTTAACTGATGCAACTAGATTGCCAGGCATCAATGACTATTTTACCATCAAGCCCTTGTTGATGGTAAAATAGAGATGCATAAATTATAGTCACAGCACCAAAAAACTATAAATTGAATATGAATTATTTGTAGTTTTTTATTTTGGTATTAATTATTAATACGCATTTATTGTAAACAACATTAATTATTTTTGAATTATTTTAACACATCTAATATTTTTGTAGTGGTATTAATATGTGGTATTTATGAATTTTGATTAATTGTATAAGTATGAATTGAATTTATATCATGTTGCTTTAAGTAAGGTTGTATTTTTGGCGCCATTTTTCATTTAAAAAGTTTTGTAATTAGTTATTTTAATTGTTCTGAAGAAGCTAGCTGAGTCTAGTGAAAGTTTTTATCCACAGATTTTGTTTATATTAATTATTGGTATTAAATACTATTTGGTGGTTTTACTACATCCGGTGGATTTATTTTGCTATTATCTGGAGCCAGAGCGTATTTTCTTGTGTGGATTTTTGTGAATAAAGGCAACTAACAAAAAATTAGGTTCTCTCTACAGAATCAAATCTTTCTTAAATCCTGAAGCAAGAACTACCATAGCCAGAACATATCTTATCTCTACTCTACTATATGCATCCCCCATATATACTAATCTTTCTAAACATAACATCAATAGGCTTACAGCAGCCTATAACAACATTGCCAAATTTGCCACTGCCTCTCCATATAAAACACATCACTGCCTGAACCTCCTTAACCTAGGGTGGCTGGAGTTACCTCACCTAATTCAATACTATCAGCTTACAACTGCCCATAAAGCCCTTCACCACCCAGAAAAGATACCAATGCTCTCCATCCTGATAAAACCCTATAACAACCTAAAAACCCTACTCTCTTCCAATAAAATACTGATTCAAACCTCTCTATCAAAGAATACAGCAGGTGACTCTATATTTTCCAACTCAGTTGGTAAAATTTGGAATCAACTTCCTACAGACCTCTTAGCCCAAACTTCTATCACACTATTTAAAACTCAACTGAAACATTTTCTAACCAATCACTGGCTTTGCTCTTACAATAACCCTAGCTGATCACGTACCTCCTACCTTCTCCTGCATCCTTTGCACTGTATCCCAACTCTATTTCTCCATTTTATTTTTCATCTCTACCTAAGAAATTGACTCTCTCAGCTTCAAACTAAAATTTTCTAGTAACTCTATCTTTAAACTACTTAATTATTTCTGTCTCACATTTTATATACCTGTACTGAAGAAATTTGATAGTCTCTGTTTTCACCTTTTGAACTTACTGAAAAGATAGCCTAAATGCCTGTTTTAGTTGAGTCTTAAATTGCCTATGTAATTATGAATGCCTGTTTTAGTTGAATCTCAAATTACCTATGTACTTTGACCTGTACTGTAGAAATTTGATAGTCTCTGTATTCACCTTTTTGAACTTACTGAAAGGAAAGCCTATATGCCTGTTTTACTTGTGTCTTAATTCCCTATGTAATTTTAAATCCCTGTTTTAGTTGTGTCTTAAATTACCTATGTACTTTGAATGTATTTTTGTTATTAATCATTAGATAGTGGAGCTTTTCTCCTCGGGCCTCCACTGAAAATGGACATGTATCCAGTTGGACTAGCCCGGTTAACAAATGTAAAATAAATAAATAAAAATACATTTTAGAAAATTACCTTAATGAACTGTGGCAGCAGAGCAGTGCAGCAGCTGTCCTTCTGTCTCTGGATACTTGATCTTTTGGTTCTTTTCTCAGCTTTGATGTCTTCTCTGTGGAGTCTGTGTTCCTACATGTGCCTGTGTGGATTTTCTGCATGCTGCAGTTTCCTCTGACAATCCACAGATTCACATATAGTGTGTAATGAAGAATGAATGCATGAATGAGTTGAACTACATATGGCATTCATTGAAACAAAACAAATGTCACTTAAATTTCTTCTGACATTTACCTTAGTTTGCTGTGATACTCTGAAAAACAGAGGAAAATTATCTGTATGCATTAAGGGGAAGGTGGTAGTACCAGAGAAATCAAAGGTAAGTGCATGTAAAGAAGGCAAAGAAATGGTTTATAATGACTGGGTAGGGGGTGGTAGACAGAAGTCAGTCATGTTCTTTTTCTCTTCCACAGATAAAACAAGAATAGCTTATATCATTGCATGATGATTTGTATGGCTAGGAGACATGATGGGTTAGTTGCAGACTAATGGCGACATTTGCCATTTCTAAACACAGGAAAGTATGGTGCGTAAATGCTGCACTGAAGGCAACATGGAGGGGGGGGATTCTGATGTCTGGGGCTGTGAAAGGGCTAGGGTATGTGTCCTTTAAATGGTATAGTAAAATGAGGAAACAATTTCTATTTTATTGGTGATGTGGAAAAAGAACTGGTACTCTGAAAAGTACAAAAGAAGTAGAGGGATATTTTACTTTCCTTTGCACTAAAAAAAATGGGCCAAGAGAAGCATGGCACATAGACAAAGAGTTCACGACTTTTATTTGCATGGAATTCTGGAACGTACAGAGGGCTGTCAGTACACAATAGTAGAAAGAGGACAGTATTTTAAAGGTGGCATTCACATTCACATATATTTTGGTTTAAAGGCCATGGGCATGGTCAAGGTATGCTTTTTGCACAGTGCGAAAATAGGGTGCTCCACATTTTGACTGTTTGTTAGACATTGCAATGGTCTGTGTTCCACATTGGCCTCTTAGCAGCTTGAGACCTATGCTAGCCTCAAAAATCTTAGTTATCAGGACAGACTGGAAGCCTTTTCTCTTTTCTCAGTCTCTTACAGACTCTGCAGTGTGGATCTATATCTAGCCTTTCATGCTATGAAAGATCCAATGCTATTTGATCTATTCCTTCACAGAACTAATGGTACATGAAATACTCAGTTAAAGGTATTAAACCTTCATCAGCAGACAAATAAAACACATTGGCATGGTACATTCATATACCTACAGTCCCGACAGGACTACCTTATTAAAATATAACACTATGAAAAAACAGTTTGCAAATATCCGTTTAGTTTTGGTAGTGATACTAGGTTATTTTCTGAACTGATTAATAAACATAGGGGAATACTTTTGGCTGAAAATAAGTTAGCTAATCTTTTGCCAACACAGTGTATGTTTACATGCAGACAGGGTAAAACTATTGCAAATTTTTTAAACCATTTAAAAAAGTGTTCATTCTGATGCTAATAGTTAATCTTCTATAGAAGATATGCCTTGACTTCCGCGGTGGTGCAGCGGTAGCGTTGTTGCCTTACAGCAAGAGGGTCTCCCATTTGATTCTCGGCTGGAATGCGGGGAATGCCTTCTGTGTGGAGTCTGCATGTCCTCCCCGCAGTTGGGTGGGCATTTGAAAGACATGCGTAAATGGGCATGCCTTCATTGAAGGTTGAACATCGAGCTGGCACCTCGGCGTTCGTGAAATCTACTGCCAATCATTAGCGGACCGGAGTTCCGCTGTGGCGACCCCTAACCAGGAAAAGCCGAAAGACAACTACAGCAACAAGAAGGTATGCCTTTATTGTGTTGTTTTCTCTGTAGACACTGTACTGCTTGCAAACATGTTATAAAAATAAAACAATTTTCAACTGCTAATACATCTGATGTATTTGATATACCATGTTTTATTAATTGTACGTCTGTATGGGTTATTTATTTGGTTGAATATACATGTTCTGCTTTTTACGTAGGACAAATGTCTAGACAGTTTAAGGTATGTATATCTGAACATTTAAGTGATATTAGAAATAAGACAATGTCTAATGCTTTATATAAACATGTTTTGCAGCATTCTACAGCGACCTCTATATTTACCGCTATAGATTGCATTTGTTTTAGAGGACCTAATAGGCTTAATTGGCATGATTTATTAAATAAAAAAGAATGGACTTAGATTGTCAGAATAGGGGTGTTGTTTTCCCCTGGTTTAAATGATTCAGTTTTACTGGTTTTGGGAGAAGGGGGTGTGATTTACATCTACAGAGTTAATTTAATGCTACTGAATGCTTGAACAACATCTCTAGCTACATGCCTAGTGAAGCTTGGATCATATCTACATCAAGTTGTTTCAAGAGATCACTCAAACTCTTGTTTTGCAACCACTTAAACTATGACTGTTTTTACCACCTCATTGTACCTCATAATAGTCAATATTTTTTCAAGTATTTTCTGCTGCTAATGGCTATTGACTTCCATCCCTGTGAAATTACATTTTTATACACCTGCATATTGGTCTATAGGTTCATAGGCAGGTGCTAGGCTATCTGGCCGAGGGCATTTATAAACCTAGCCAGAGTGTGTCAGTTTTCGCCGCCCCATTGATTAATTAACTGAGCCTCTGTCAAGAAGAGCCAATGAAGTGATCCCAGGCGTCTATTTTCTGTTACTCATCCACTCGTCAAGGTTTCTCTTGAAGAGTGTGAGTGAGGAGCCCTGCCTAATGTAGTTAGGAATTTTGTTCCAAAGCATGGGGAGTCTCTGCGACAGGAATCTATCCCTCTAGCATGTCCTATTTATTGTTGTGGCGAGGATTAGCTCACTAGAGTGAGTGGCTCGCAGTGACTTGAATTTCTTTAGGTGGAACATGTCCATCAATTCTGAGTTGGACATGGCTTTGGAAATCAGGCAGAGATCACCTCTGAGTAAGCAATATGCCACTATTTACAGTCTGAGTTTTTCCAGTCGTGCTGCATAGGACATATGTTTGAGGCCAGTAATCCTCTTGGTGAGGTACTTTTGTGGTCTTTCCAGCTGTTGGAAGTGTCTTGTGAGGTACATCCTAAATGGTACATTGTACTCTATGATGGGTCTGATGAGTGACGAGTAGAGGGGCACTATAACCTCTTTATTTCTAGATGCAAACCCTTTAGTAATTAGATGGGCTATATAGAAGGATTTCGTAACTACTTTGGCAATATGATTGTCAAAGGAGAGATTACTATCTACCTGGGTCCCCAGATCTCTTATTACCTCTTCTGTATTAAGGGGGCTGCCACCTATGTGGTAATTCATGGGTGTTTTGTTTTTCCCAAATGGGATGACTATGCATTTTTTGGCATTTAGCATGAGAACATGACTTTGACACCAGGTGTCCGTCTCAGTAAGGCCCTTTTGGAGAATGTCTGTGTCAACCGGAGAGTCAATTATGGCCTCCAGTTTGCAGTCATTGGTGAACTTGGTTAGCCATAGTCCTCCTGTGTTTGCCTGTATTTCTGAGAAGTATATGCCTAACAGTAGGGGTCCCAGGACTGAGCCTTGTGGGACACCACTTGTGACTGGTTTAAAGTTGGACCTGGAGCCCACTACTCTTACCGTGTGAGTTCTGTCTGTAAGCCAGTTGGCAACCCATCTCATGACATAGGGGTTTATTTTCAGGCTGGTGAGTTTTTCTATTATTCCCGAGTGGGGAGTAGTGTCAAAAACTTTGGCGAGGTCAATGTAGGCTGTGTGAACTACCTTCCCCTCATCTATGGCCTTGGTGACTGTCTCAAAGAAGTCAACCAGGTTTAGTAGGCATGATCTGCCCTTAACAAAGCCGAACTGGGTCGGGTCAAGCATTTGGAGTTTCCCAATGTCTTTGTTAATGAGTTCCATGATGATGCGGTCCATAGCCTTGCAGACCAGGCTAGTCAGGCTTATGGGGCGATAGTTACCAGGGAGTGTTGTGGCCCCTACTTTGTGGAGCGGAATAACTGTTGCTGTGCGCCATTCTATGGGCATGTAACCTGTGGCGAGGCTGAGGTTGAACAGTGTGTTTAGGTGGGGAGTTAGTTTGTTCTGTAGTTCATGCAAGACGCAGCCTGGGACACCATCTGGCCCCATTGATGCTGTGCTTTTGGCATTTGAAAGGGCTGTTTTCACCTGTGCGTCTGTGATTTCCAGGACACTACACTTTTCTGGTATTGTTGTGGGCTTTTTTGGGGGTGAGAGGGGGGGTGAAGTTTGCACTGAATCTGTCTGCCAGGATGTTGGCAATATCAGTAGCTTCAGTATATTTTGTGCTAATTTGCACTAGCTCAGAGCATATCTGTGAGTTGCCACTTAGGTTCTTGACATAGCTAAAGAAGGCTTTGTGGTTATATTTCAATCCTTGGCTATTTTTCTTTCGAAGTTAGCCTTGGATGATTTTATGAGGGACCTTAGTTTCTTACTGATAGTGATCAGGGATGTCTTTCCTTCTTGGGATTTGCTTTTTTTCTGAACTAGTTTCCTCCTTCTATTGTATAGCCTGTTTATGGCAAGGGACCACCACACTGCTTTCCTTCTCTTAGGGGAGTGAGTCTTGGCTTTGCTAGGGATGGCACGATCCATGCATCCTTGTACGTGCTCATAGAGTGCATTTCTGAAGGTTCCTGCATCATAGACACTGTTATCCTTTAGCGTGGGGGCTGTGAAACTTACCACCTGTCTTAAGGTGAAGTTTGCTATAGAAAAATTTTTCACTGTGGTTTCCTTGGTTGGGGGTGGTGGTGTTGTGTGGACATCCAGAGTTATTAGTTTATGTTCTGATCTAACCAGTGAACGGCTGACCTCCGGTGCAGAACACCTGTCGCCCATGTTGGTGATGACCAAGTCCAATAGGTTTTCACCTCTGGTAGGTGAGTTTACCAGCTGATCCAGAGCATTTGAGTTGATAAATTCAAGGAAGCGCTGGACCTGGGAATTTGTACTTGAGTAGTTTTCCCAGTTAACAGTAGGGTAATTGAAATCACCCAATATCAGGGTGTTCGGTAGGACCTTCATGTTTTCCAGTGTCTTCAGAAAGGTGGAATGGTGGTCCTGGGTCATGGAGGGTGATCTGTAGCAGACCACAATTTGCATTGCAGATTTGCCTGATGTAAGTTGCACATGGATGATCTCAGAGGTATCATGCTGCGCCACTAACCTGGAGGTGTAGGTATCCTTGATGAATATGGATACACCCCCTCCTTTTGTGTTTTGGTCCATGTTTTGTGGCCGAAATGTGTGGTATGGCTTGTAGCCCGGTAGTGCTGGGGTGCTCTGTGGAGCCTTGAACCAGGTTTCAGTTACTGCACAGATGTCGACGTTCTCCATACTGAGGAATGCTTCAAGTGCGTGCATTTTGAGATTTAAACTCCTGGCGTTGAGTAGCATAACCCTCATTTTTTTATTTGTACTGTTTATGGAGGTGGGTTTGACTTTTGAGCCTTGTCTAAAAAAGGCACTATGGGGGCAGCAAGAGCCTTGGCCAGTATTTGAAAGCCTAGGGGTGACAGGTGCAAGCCATCTCTTGCAAACAACGAGGCTTGTCAAGCATGTCGTCCCAGGCTGACAGACACTGGATCCCCTTTGAATGACACCAGAAGCTTAGCCAATTGATGCAATTGATCATTTTTTCTTTATACTGCGATATCATTCTTGGTGAGGGCAGGATGCTACTGAGGGTCAGGATCATACCCGCCTGGGCTACATGATCAGAGAGCTCTTCCATATCTCTTTTCATGTAGTCCAGGGAGGTACATCTCAGGTCATTCACACCAAAATGAACAATGACAGAGTCATATTTGTACTTGTTCTGGAGTGACCGGAGTGCTTGTGTTATGTGGCGATTCTGGATCCCAACAGGCAGCTAACAGTAACCTTCTCCTTGTCCAGCCTAGTGAGTGGGACATCAGTGTGCCTGACTATAGAGTCACCTATTACTAGTGTGTTAGGTATGTTATTTCTCCTTAAGTCCTGTGATTGTGTGGCACACTGATTTTGTGTTTTATGTGTTGTCTGGTTTGTGATGGGAGGTGCAGGTTTTTCGGGTGTCTGCTTTGGAGGTCTCTGATGCTTTTGCGGGTTTTTATTTAGAGCCTCCAGGTATGATTTTGTGTATTTATGTGTATTTTTTGCCAGTGCTGGTTTAGTATGTCTATGTGAGGCTGGAGGTGTAGTGCAAGTGTTAACCTTTTCCTCATGATTGCCTCTTCCAGTCTTGGGTGGAGAGAGCTTAGCCTCTAATTTAGCTATATAATTGCATCTCTCGCATATGTTAATGTTTTGTGGTAGGATGAAAGGGTTGTGTGTGTACATGAGGCAATTGTAACATTGCCTCAGCATACCCAGGTTCACCAGCTGGACTAGGGAGTATACCTGCAATTGCCCTTTGGTCATGACTGAATAGTAGGGTGAGCTGCTTATATTATATAAGTGAACGCAATGAATTGCGAATGCTATATGATCGACCCACAGTCCCCAAAAACCCAAAATGTCAAACACACAGATCAGTGATTTTTTTCCCAGGGAAAAAAAATCTCTGATCTGTACAAAAAAAAAAAAAATTCAAAACGCAAAATAAAGTGGGGAGCGCCTTCTTAAATATACCAACTCTGAGATCACATCACAGTGGAGGAAATGGAAAAGTCTCGAAAATGGCCCAGTGACTTTTTCCCTAGGGAAAAAAAATCGCTGTTCCGTGCTTTCTGCATTTTGTCATTTCGCGTAATAATGTCCGACTAAACAGCATTCACAATTCATTGCATTCGCTAAAATAATATGGACCCCCTGCATACTATTCTTGCTCACTCTACCTATCCCTCTTAGCTCCGATTCTACCTCCCACTAAGTCTTCTTTTCATGCCTTCAATATAAAAAAATCTCCTGAGAGAAAGACTCTTAGTTGCTAACAAACAGATTATTACAGGTACTTATTTTACAATCTGAACTCATTTTTTCCTGCCTTCTTTCCTTGTCTTAATCCTCCAAGTAATTATACATCCCATATTGTTCTGCTTTCTGTTTCTATGTGTACTTCTCAACTTTGCACTGCATAATCTAGCTATTGGTGTTGTATCCCTTACACTAGATGTACACTGATTATTTTAAAAGTTTATTGAAATAATTGCTAAAGATAATTTAAACAGGACAGAGGTGTGAGGATTAGCATGGAAACATGATTGTAATGGTGCAAAATATAGGCATGATAGTCTTGTCCAGGAAATGTTCCCCACCTTACATTTACTGAATGCTGGGATAGCTTTCAGTTCCCCTTTGACCCTGAGAAGTTAAAAGCAGCTGTTAGAAAACAAATAAATAAATGAATGAATGATTTAATATGCACTGCAAAAATGTGCAGCTACAGCCTAGTGAAATGCAAAGACATGCAACACTTTCATGTTACCTAGTGCTATATAAATGTCTGCAAATGTGACTAGACTGTAAGGTGGTTTCATAACTTCGAGCTGTAGTTGGAATTATCAGATAACTTTGAAGTATTAGGCCACTAATGCAAATTGTTCCTCCACCTACCCCTCTGCACAAGTTATATAACTTTAGAAATTCAAAGTGCACACCAACAGTTATAGCAAATAAGCCATGCCTATTCTTAGAGAATTATTACTATACAGTGTTTAGACATTATTTTAAAATTATTATTATAGACAACATGAAGCATTTTATTTTACCATATGTCAAAGGAAAAATATACTTTAAAAATGATCAATACATGGTAGGTTCAGGTTAAGGCACTTTAATCTTGCAGCAAGAAGACAAAAACATGCTAATACAGAGTTTGTCTAACTAAAATCAGGAAGTAAGTTCATCTTTATACACTTTCTAACAAGACATTGACTACCAAGTTGACGTAGCAGATCACAACTTTTAACATCATCATTACATAGCAGCTGTTTATCCATAATTTTCTGCTTGCAGTATCAATTTTATGAAAAACTTCCTAAGAAAAACAACGTGGCCTTGGTGACCACCGGTTAGATACAGTTTCCCACTATGTTATGTTTCTATTCAAGCTAATACGAGCACAAAGCATGTACAGATTCTTCAAGCAGCCCTTTGTCTTATGTATCTCTACTTTTCCGCAGCTGTGCATGTTCTCATAACATGAACAGAACTAATTGTTCAAAATCATAACATTATAGAATATGGTATTGTTTCATTTATTACTTCCTGACCTAGCAGATAATCACCTGCTTCTCAGTACATTTCCAAAAGGCATAAACATGAATTTTGCTGTGCTAGCAATTACTAGGTCAAGGGGCATCTTGCAAGTTTCAGAAAGCATACTGCAATTTCAAAAAGCATCTTATAATTTCATACAGAATTAAGCTATATATAAAATAGAATGAAAACATGTTAATTCTTTTAGCTTCTAATAAGTACTAGACATATACATAAATGCATATTTCTCTGACATTTCCCCCCTGTACATACTTTTTATTCTATTTTCAAAAGCATAAACAGTTTACTTCTTCTCCTAACCTCTTTCATTCCGGATTTGCAGTTAAGAGAGTCATGTAGTTTAGACTTATGAAAGCATTTCAGTTTTCAATAACTCTTCAATTTCAGTACTTTGATAGAAAGTCTCAGAAACTGGCATGTCTATAAAATCTTTGATTAACTTTTTTCATGCATGGAATACCACAACAAATGCATGCTCCTAATAGGAGTACTCCCACACAAATGGCAATCAGGATGTTCATTAGGATGGAACCCCACCCCCCCCAAACAAATTCTGGAAAAAGTCCATCAGAGGGTTTGGGCCTGGTTTGGTCATGGTCTACACTTGCGGGATCACCTCAAGATGATCGTTTATCTCGTGCTGGTTGTCAGGAATATATGAACAGCATTCTTCTTTGATTAAAGCGCAAGTACCACCTCTCGCCGCTAGGGTGAAGTCAAGAGCCTGCGGTTTTGAAGTACCACAGTTCTCATAGCATTTAGTTCATCAGTCACTAATTCGAGAGCAGAAAAAGTTGCATTGCTCATAACTTCGAGAAGTTTAGACAGTTTTCTCAGCTCCCAAATAGATTTCACTGCGCCATATGCAGGGGCTATGCCTGCCCATGATATAATAGTGTCACTCAAGTCCATATGTGTCAGTTTATCTTTGTTTTTCACTGAGTTATGGTTTCTCCACCCTGCTTCGATTCATCCCACTGGATTCTTGGGTCTCTTGATTGGACTTCTAGGTTTACTGCTAACCTCTTTGACATTTCAAATTTTCCCCTGAGGCAAAGCTGCAGTGTGTCGTATGGTCGGAACCAGGTAACCCAAAAAACAATTGCCGGACCAATTCTCAGGTAGCCATTTATATGCTTTTTTCCCACAAACAAAATAACAATTCTCTACTTTAGTATTGATATATGCTCGCCCTGCATGAAACATTTTTTTGTCAATAATAGAAAGTTGCTTCAAAAGAACAGGATTATACTGTATTTCACTAACAGTTCTCTTCATTTTTTCAAAATATGAGTCATAGTTTGTATCACAGATAGTTTCTGCCTTATTAGCCTTAATATAACATTTATAAGAAACAGTCACATTGCAATTGCTCCAACCCACCTGAATAGTGTCATTTTTATAAAAACATACAATCCCTTTTTGTGTAACAGGTAGGTACAATGCTATTTTGTCTTGTGATTTCACGGGTGTAGTATCAAAAATCAAGTTTTCCCAGGTCTCATTGACCCCTAGGGGGACAGCAGTCATCAATAATCCCCCGTATGCTGTTGGTATAGCTGTGCAAATCCAGCAGTTCGAAACATTAAAAGTCTCAGCATACACATATTTAATTGCTTGGTAAGTGTTAAAGTTTGGATGCCAGTCTATGAGTAATGCATCATGTTTGTTCAGTTCAACTCGTGTGGCTGGAAAAAGGAAAGGCCACAGCAAAAAGATCATTCTTATCAGTATAGCTATCAGGATAATCATGCAATTTTTCTGAGGTTGCTCTGCATCCCTGTTTACTCTATACCTGGTCATTTTGTTCTCATTGCACAACAGTAACAAGGTTTTTGTCCAGTTCAAAGTTCTTAACCAATTTACAGTGTGTCAGATGAATCCAGGACACTCGCTCTGCAATCTTGACTGCAGTGGGTGTTGACAGTAGCACTTGGTACGGTCCTTCCCACTTCGGAGAACTCCAATTCTTTTTCTTCACGACTTTCACCCAGACTCACGTGCCTGGGACTATTGCTGCTTCCGATGGTCTGGCTTGTTCTTTATCTGAAACAGAATTTAACTGCAAAAGTTTGTTATTCAAAAATCGCCTCATATACTCTGCAAGTGAACTGTCAGCCTCCTGGTGTGCAGGCATGAGAGGTTTCCACTGAGGTGTATAGTATGCCCTCCCAAACAAAATTTCAAAAGGAGTTAACCCTTTCACATTTGTAACAGTTCTCATACTCAACAGTGCCAGAGGTAGACAGTACACCCAGTTCTTTTGTGTCTCACTGATCAATTTCCTAAGTTTGTTTTTCATAACTCCATTATGCCTCTCTACTAATCCTGCAGATTGGGGGTGGTATGCACAATGTTTTTTTCAGAGAAATCCCGAAATAACAACTCAATTGTTGTATAGTTTGATTTACAAAGTGTGTGCCATTGTCACTATAAATCTTTTTCGGTATGCCAAATCTAGGAATAATTTCTTTAATGAGGACTTTTGCAACAGTAGCTGCATCTGGATTTTTAGTTGGAAAAGCTTCCACCCATTTGGAAAACATATCTATAATGACAAGGCAGTACTTCTTATTTTCACATTTGTTCAGCTCTATAAAATCCATACAGATAGTATGGAATGGATACGGTGGTGTAGGGAAACTCCCTTGCTTAGGCTTCAATGCCCCCTGTGCATGATGCTTGTTACAAACATGGCATGCTGCACAAAATGTTTTTGTGTAGTTTGTAAATCCATACATTGTAAACACTCGATTCACTAACTGTACCATCCCCCCTGTTGAGACATGGCACTGCCCATGGCTCAAAAAAGCTGCATATCTAAACAAGTTAGATGGTAAAATTGGTTTTCTCTCTTTGGAGATGTACAGCCCTTTCTCAAGAATTGCTCCTCATTTTATCCATTTTTGTTTTTCTACATTTGTAGTAAGTGTCTGCATTGTTTTTAACATTTCTAAGTCTAAAATCTCAGATGGTTCTAATTCCTCACTCAAAAGAAATACTTCTGAAGCTGAAGCTGCTTGCTTTGCAGCTGTATCAGCTCTCGCATTACCTTTTGAAATCCTATCCTGTTGTTTGGTATGAACTACGCATTTACAAATAGCTACTTTCTGAGGTAACTGAATAGAGTCTAACAAATCTAAAATAAATTGTGCATGATTAATTGGTTTACCAGAAGATGTTATCATTCCTCTATTTTTCCACTGCTGCGCAAAAACATGTACAGTAGAAAAAGCATACTGGCTGTCAGTAAAAATATTCACTCTTTTACCCTTTGCCAAGGTGCATGCCCTTGTTAAAGCAATCAATTCTGCTGCTTGTGCAGATAAGTTGTGCGATAAAGACTTTGCTTCTAAAATCTCAGTATCAGAAACTACTGCATACCCCACTAGATTCTGTCCTGTAGGACCCCTCCTACATGAGCCGTCCACATAGTATGTCACCTCGGCATCATCCAAGGGAACATCCGTGAGATCTTTTCTAGGTAGTGTCTTTTGCTCAATCTCCTGCAGGCAGCAGTGTGGTTTGCCATCTGCAGGGGTTGGGAGCAAGGTTGACGGATTCAAAGTTGTGCATCGTTCAATTGTCATATGAGGTTGGCTCAACAGTATAGTCATACAGGAAAGATGCCTAGCAGGAGAAAGATATGCTACTTTTTCTTGCAGTAAAATAATCGCGACTGCATGAGGCACTCTCAATGTGAGAGGGTGGAATAACACTACTGAGGCTGAAGCCTGTACTGCCATTGCAGCTGCGACTACTGCTTGTACACAGTGGGGCAGGGATTGTGCCATTGGGTCTAGCTGTGATGAATAGTAAGCTATGGGGCATTGTTTGTCCCCATGCTGCTGTGTTAACACTGATATCATATAACCCTGCTTACAATCTACAGTTTGGAAAAATCTTTTATGATAGTTCGGTAATCCTAAAACTGATGAGGATGCTATCAGTTGTTTCAATTTGCAGAAAGCTGATTCTGCTTCTGTTGTCCACTGTAATAAATCTTGTGCTGCCATAGGCTTCTTGAATATCAAGTTAGTCAGTGGAGCATTTTCCAAGGCATAGTTTGGAATCCAGCTCCGACAAAAATTAGTAGTACCTAGGAAGGACATAATTTCCTTCTTGGTAGTTGGTTTGGGTGCTTGCAATATTGCTGTTTTTCTGTCTTCATCTAATATTCTGCCCTCTTTGGATATTACATATCCCAGGTATTTCCCCTGTTTGTTCCAAAGTTGAAGTTTGTTTTTGTTTACCTTGTGTCCTTGAGTAGCTAGAAATTGTAGTAATGCTATGGTATCTTCTCTGCATTCTTGCTGGGTGGAGGCTGCCAGCAGAATGTCGTCTACATAAAGTAAAATGTGGCTGCCTTTCGGTGGGATAAATCCCGCCAGGTTACTTGCCATTTCCTGTGCGAATATTGTTGGACTCTCACAATATCCCTGTGGTAGTCGCGTATATGTATACCTTTTCCCCTGAAATGTAAATGCAAACCAATGTTGGCTGTCAGGGTGTATCGGTATTGAGAAAAACGCATTGCTAATATCTACCACAGAAAAATGCTTTTGTTGAGGTTTCAAATAATTTAATAAGGTGTGTGGATCTGGCACCGTAGGTGCCCTAGGTATAACTGCATCATTTACAGCTTGTAAATCTTGGTCCATACGCCATTCTCCATTTGCTTTCCTAACAGGAAATAAGGGTGTATTACATGGTGAATTGGGAGATTCTATCAATACTCCTTCCTTAAGTAAGGCTGCTATTATAGGTTTGATTCCTACTTCTGCATCCTTTCTCAAGGGATACTGTCTCTTTTGAGGTCTAAATGCTGACTTTGGCGTGATAGTGACTGGTCCTGCTGTACGAATAAGTCCTACGTCTGATTTTCCTGTTGATCAGAGAGTCTCTGGTATGTCTCGTAAGAGTGCTACTCAGCTGTCCTCACTTGCCTGCAAGTGTACAGCTGGGTGTGTCTGTGTTATCCAATTCAACTTCTGTTTTTGTACTCCCTGTTCTGAAAGTTCTAATTTTGTCTGTTTTTCCCACCTTGTGACTTTTTCTCCTAGGTCTGCCCACTTCATATTTTTATCTTTAGTCAAACTCACATGTGGTAATCGATTAGATTTGTAAAGTGCTAGGAATTCCTGGGGCAATGAACAGCTTACTACACTGTTTCCTTCTGTGTCCCAGTACAGATTTCGTAATACTAATCTGTTAGAATGGTTTCTAAACAGTTCTTGCTCATATTCTTTATTAGGTCCTGGTTTGCTACAGTAATATAGAGTGCAATGCAACAAATGCTGTTTATCAGTGTCAAGAGAGGGGGATTTACTGATGGCTACGTTCATCAGTTCTTCGATTACTGCCCCTGGACCAGTCATAACCAAGTCCTGGCTGTACCAATAAAATGTTTCACCCTCCAGTCGCACTACAAAAGTATCCATTTGTCACTGTGCTTCCATACCCTGCATAGTTGGAACTACTGCTATGCCAAATATCTGCATTAGGTCTCTGCCAAAAGATTTACTGGGCATTTTGCAGAAACAATAATTTTGCTTTTCTGGGTCATCCCTGAAACAGGGTCAGTTATTGCTATATTGTGGGAGAGTGGCTCCCGATACAGCTGTCCATTAGCTGCTTTCACTAATATGTAATCAAGTGATTCTGAATTTTCTGTTAGTTTGGAAGGATGTATCAGGGTCCATGAAGCCCCTGAGTCACACAGGAATTTAACTTCCCTCCCCTCTACCAGAAGTGTAACTTCCGGTTTTGTGTCTGCTAAGTAGAGCTCTAGGCTCAATAATGCCAAATCTAAAATTTTGTTTTCTTCATTATCTGTGATCTCATGCACATCCTCTATTTCTTCTATCACATTCTCTACTCCTACTATTACATTTGTATTTGTCTTTTCTTGATTATTCCTCTTCAGTGATTCTTGACTATCATATAGTCAGTCCTCACCCTCCTTGTCTTCTGTGGTTACCTTTTCGTTTTGCCTGCAATCCCTTGCTAAATGTCCCTTTTTTCAGCATTTAAAACATTCACCCCTTTTCTTTCTCTCTTCAAACTCCTCTGATCGTTTATCAGATTGTTTGTTTCCCTGGGAATTTTTCTTATCCTTCTTCCCGGTCTGTACTACAAAGACTTCTGATCCATCTTCTACTGCAAATACTTGAGTTTTCTTTTTCTTTTTGCTATTAAAATGCCTTTCGGCATGTCTTGCATATTCAAGTAATGACTGTAATCTACTTGTACGATGATCTACCATGTGCTTTGTAATAAAGCTGCTAATGGGTGCAATACTGCCTTTCAAAAATGCATTCTTTAGCTGCTGCTCATAAGGGGAGTCATGTGTTTGGTCTTCAGGTGCCTGCATTCCACAATGGTTATTAAAACACTCTAATAATCTGGCATAATATCTATCAACAGTTTCACCTTCTTGTTGTATGCATTGATTAATGCAAGTCCAGTCAGCCCTAGGCTTCCATTTCTTAGAGATTCGGTCTGTCAGACCTTTCACTCTGTAATCCAGTTCTGCGTTACTATGTGGGAGTGGCCTATGTTCTGCATCACAGGGATTCCAGTTGCCACTGATCATGTGCCAATCTGGACCTACAATCTGTCTGACTACTTTCTCTACTTCCTCTCCATTTAAATGGTAACTTAACCTCATGCCCTGTAAGTCTTCTAAGAATTTTCTAAAATTAACTTTCGGATGGGGAAATTCTCTCTGTGGTTTTCCGGATGTCTTCTGATGTCCAAGGTCTATATACTAGAAGAGTTGGGTCCTGTCCTGCCTGTCCTGCCTGTGGATTTGGTACTTCTATGAGTGTACATATCTCTTCTTCACTCATAGCTTGTGAATTTTTATTTATTTCATACAATTCAATATCCCCTCTTAAGTTGCGTGTTCGAGACCTAGTCTCAATAGGATCTCTGACAAACGGTTTTGGTTTCGCAGAGACAGCTGGATATAGCGGAGGTGGATCAGCTTGTCCACTCGCTTCATATTCTGTTAAGGGAAGTGGAGGGGGTGGAGGGGCTGTTGCTATTATCAAGTTATTGTCTTCTTTATCTAAAACATTGCTTTTGAATTTTTATTCTTTTGTTCCCTGCGGTTTGCTTCCTCAAGCCACCTGTGTGCCTGAGGAACTCCTAATTGGAGTTGCTTTTTTATCTGACCTTTTGCATCTGTTTTAAGTTATTTGACAAGTTTGATAAGTGAAGGTTTATCTAAATTACCATCAAATTTGTATTTATTAACCCATTTTGTATAGTACCTAACATTGTCGGCACGCTGTAATTGCATATATTTCGCGGCTTTAGTTAAAGGCGGATCTCGATCTTCTTGTGCACTTATTTCCCATGTTGTCTTAACTTAGTTAGAAATTGTTACGTAACCCTTTTTATCACGTGGTACCACGATTTACACTTCTTCACAGTTTATCTAGAATAACTGCCTACCTCTCCTGTTTCCCTGATCTATAACAAGACAGCAATCTTCTTTGCCCCTGATTTACAAAAAAATCTCCTTTCAAAAACAAATACTGTAACAAGTCCCTGATCTGAAACAAAGAAAAGGTAAAATCCTCCTTACCTGAGCCTCCGTGATTGATCTCTCACCGGAACTGTTGACTCGTCCTCCATTCGCAGATCAGAAACAGTGGCTGGCCTCTTTTGAACGACAATTCAGTTGAAGGTCTTTTCAAAGCAGAAGAACTGATGTGGCTTCTTCCCCATATGGTTTCATGCCACCGGGCCCATCTGACCTGAGCTAGAGCGAGAGATGTTTCCGGTCCGAAGGACCAATCTGTCAAAGGAAAAATATACTTTAAAAAGTATCAATACACGGTAGGTTCAGGTTAAGGCACTTTAATCTAGCAGCAAGGAGACAAAAATGTGCTAATACAGAGTTTGTCTAACTAAAATCAGGAAGTAAGTTCATCTTTATACACTTTCTAACAAGACATTGCCTACCAAGCTGACGTAGCAGATCACAAGTTTTAACATCATCATTAAATAGCAGCTGTTTATCTATAATTTTCTGCTTGCACTATCAATTTTATGAAAAACTTCCTAAGAAAAACAACGTGGCCTTGGTCACCACTGGTTAGATACAGTTTCCCACTATGTTATGTTTCTATTCAAGATAATTCGAGCACAAAGCAAGTACAGATTCTTCAAGAAGTCCTTTGTCTTATGTATCTCTTCTTTTCTGCAGCTGTGCATGTTCTCATAACACGAACGGAGCTAATTGTTCAAAATCATAACATTATAGAATATGGTATTGTTTCATTTATTACTTCCTGACCTAGCAGATAATCACCTGCTTCTCAGTACATTTCCAAAAGGCATAAACATGAATTTTGCTGTGCTAGCAATTACTAGGTTGGGGGCATCTTGCAAGTTTCAGAAAGCATACTGCAGTTTCAAAAAGCATCTTATAATTTCATACAGAATTAAGCTGTATATAGAATAGAATGAAAACGTGTTAATTCTTTTAGCTTCTAGTAAGTATTAGACATATACATAAATGCATATTTCTCTGACACCATATATAACCCCCCACTCCAATAAACATATGACAAAAATATATATTTCAAGTTTTTCATGTGTAAAAAGCAAACAGAAAGGCAAAAGTAATTGAAGGACAAAGGCCTAAAATCAAGAACAAGTTTTGAATATAATTTTAACTCATGCAAAAAGCTAAAAGAACAACAGATTTTCAATTGAGAAAAATGAAAAATAAGACATCTTAAATTTAGAATTGTAAGCAACTGTAATAAACAGCCACTGGTTATCTTTGTCATTTAAAAATAAGAAGTATGAAACTCTAACATCTACCATTATTAGGAGACTTCAATCCTCAGTGATTTACCAGAAGATAAAAATATATATAAGTAAATAAGACAGGACAAAATATATAACACATTATTTTAAATTTATTTACCCTTTAATGGCCAGGTTAGTCCCACCAGGCTAGTAACCTCATTTCAGGGGATACCTAGGATGGTATTTATACTACTAGAGGAAATTTTGCCAGGATATCTGGAAATTTCCCATATTGTTGTTTGGAATGTGCATATTACATTTGTAGTACAGTGTCAGCTGGGAGGATGATGTGTGATGAAGAAAAGATAGCGGAAGTTGTAGAAGTGAATGCCAGTGTTGTGGAGAACAGTTGTGAGATCTTGGATGATTCAGAAGGAGTTTTTCAATAAAATCTGCTTGCTTAATACTTCAAAGGTACTCTTCAATGGCCTTTCTCATTTAAAAGTCCATTGAATAACTGTTATTATACAACGACCCCCCATTAATATTCCAAAATGTGCATGCTGATTGGTCAGCGTGCACATTGTAAATCAGAGTTATAGTAATGGAAAATGGTCCGGTCGCCCGGACTTTTTCCATTAGTATAACTCTTTTTTTACAGCAACGGAGAACGCAAGATCTCCATTGCTTTTCACACTATCTCACTATGTTTAATGAGTTTAACATAGCAAGACAGCTTTAAAAAAAGTAACTGAGATCTTCCTATCTCTGTTGCTTTTTTTAAAGGTATCTCGCTATGTTAAATGGGTTTAATATAGTGAGACAGCTTTAAAAAAAGCAACAGAGATTCTCCGTTGCTTTTTTTAAAGCTGTCTCGCTATGTTAAACTCCTTTAACATAGTGAGACAGTGTGTAAAAAGCAACGGAGATCTTGCTTTCTCCGTTTCAAACTGTCTCGCTATGTTAAATGGGTTTAACATAGCGAGACAGCTTTAAAAAAAGCAATGGAGATTCTCCATTGCTTTTTTTAAAGCTGTCTCGCTATGTTAAACTCCTTTAACATAGAGAGACAGTTTTGAAAAAAGCAACGGAGATCTTGCTTTCTCCGTTGCTTCCGCCCACAGCTCTGATGTACTGCGTAAGCGTATGCATGCGCACTACATCAGAATTGCCGCAGAATACTAGACAGCTGCGAAAGGGCAGCAAGGAGGCATTATACAATACCATTATTTAAGAAAAGTAATTATTTTTTTTCTTAAATAATGTCATGGTATAATAGCAATAACCCAATTCTGGGTGTGGGTAATGCTGGATTTACCCACGGTTGTCTTTGTTAGTCCACTCGGGCTTCGCCCTCATGACCAAACCACACCAAACGTGGGTAAATCCAGCATTACCCACACCCAGGCATGGGTTATTGCTATATTCTTTCATGGAACTTGCAATTCATAACAGAGCTACTGATAGACACCACATGAGCAGTTACATTCAATTATAATGAAATTGAATTCAGTATTCTTGATGGTAGTAATCTCTGCCAAAAGTATGTCTAAGATGCACACAGCAGTGTGTTCTTAGCCTTTAGAGTTTTTCTTAAAAAGTGGGATAAAATGCTCAAACTTATTAGAAAGAAAGAAGAAAAAAAGTGATAAAAACTGGAGACTAATGGCATTGAATAAACAATGATTATAAGCTCTTTATGAACATAACACAGAAAATATTCAAATCTAAGATGAAAAGTGTGGTGGAGGACAGTATTATAGCATAAAGCGGAAGGGATGTCAAGAATTATTAATGATGGTAAGAGAGACTAAGGATGATATAAATAGAAGAAACTTATGATCCAGGATATTAATAAGGCTTTTGATACAACAGGACATAACATTTTATGGATGATAATGGAAAATACAATATAAGTGATAAAATTAGGAAAGTATGAATGTCTGCCTATAGAAATAATAAAGTAAAAATTCTAGTAAATGGTTGGTTTAGTAGAGACATATATGGAGGGGTAATACATGGATGCCCAATGAGTGATATACTTTTTGCTTTAATTATGAACATAATTGTGTATGAAATAAATTGTAAAATGCAGGAGACAGTGTGCATAACTCCCGAAAGTTTCATGTATAAATTAAGGATGCTATTAGTCTCTAGTTTTTGTCATATTTTTTTTCTTCTTTCTTCCAAGTACGTTTGAGTATTCCACTACATAATACCTTAATTGAACCTTTCACTTAGAATCTTTATAAAATTCTCTTTTTGTCATTCCTTTAAATTTTTATATGTTTAATATCCTATTTAATCTGGTCCTAAAGTGTTAAGAATACCAGTTTTGTTAACTTATGCAGATAATATTACAGTAATTGCAAATAAAAAATAAGACTTGGATAAAAAAGTAACATTTTCTTTAAACAAGTGTTTAGAAGTAATAAGTATGACTTTAAAAAGAGAAAAGTAAAGGATTAGGTAATATAGTTATGGCAGGGAGAATACATTTTACTGTGGATGAAATATGTGCCTTAGGTATAAAATTTGAGAATAAGAATGTAGATAAAACACAACAGAAAATGTAATACAGTTAAAGGAATTTTGTTTTTCCTCTGCAAAACATGCTCGTTATCATTTAGAACAATGTTCAACTGATAAATTAAGATATAATGGGAAAATAGCATATTTAGCAAGTGTTTTTATGTTGTCAACATTATTTGAAAAAGAATTGCAGTTATTTTTTTCATTGATATGGGATTCTAGATTAAATCCAATAAAAAAGGGTCAATTAACTCAGTGACATATGATTCTTCACTAAATTTATATCAAGTGTCAAAGTGGACAGATGAAAAAAATGAAATATTAGTTATAAAAATGTTAAAATGTACTGATAGATTTTGGGGCATGGCAAAAAGAAGTAAAAGGGAAAAAGAATGTAAAAATAAAGATATATGAAATATCAAGAAAACTATTAATGTGGAAAAGAAGAATTCATGAAATAGTAAAAGAGAAAAAATACAATACATGAATATAATAATATAATTTTATTAAAGCATTGAACATCTAGCAGAAAGAAAAATTAAGAATATAAAAACAAGAATCGAATGATGTAACAAAAAAGTAGAATGTTAAGTTTTTTTGTGGAGACTGGAAATAGATAAATTACCTGTAAAAGGAAACATGACATATAAAAAACTGAAATAATATGTTAATGTTGTGGGGAAGAGCAAACTACTGAGCATGTCTTCTTGAAATGTAAAAGATTAGTGAAATTATGGGAAAGTTATGTAAAAAAATTTCTTTGAAGAAATAGAAGTGGAAAAGATAAATATGGGTATGATTAAATATGGCTATTATAACAATAGAAGTAAATAATATGTTAAAAGAATAGATAATTGATTTATATTATATAGGCTATATGGAATGAAAGGATAAATTATATTATGATTAATGGAAAATGGATTTTGTCAGTAATATTGAGAAAATTCAGATGGTGGTTATGAAAAAGGAGTGGGGACTAATGAGGGTAGAAATTTCACATAAACTACAAATGCACAATACGTAAAAGAAGGAAAGGAAAATTATATATTTGTAAATATGGACACACTTTGTAAGCAGTGTTTTTCTTTATATAAATAAAGGATCCCTACTCCTTTCAAGAGGTGCCTTGGGATCTTTCACATCCACCTGAGCTACCAGCAACTCAAGCAGATGGGACCTCAATTTAATATCTCATCCAAAGGATGGAACACTCAGAAATATAGCATCCTCTTGTGTTGTACTACAGTGTCAGTAATTGATATACCTGGTGTAGAAATAGAAATCGCAGCCCTCTGTACCAAAGCAAGTGCGCTACCTGTTGTGCCACTAGCATTCACACAAAAAACAGAAATGTTCTGCATTTTTAAAAGCATTGTGTGGTATGATCATAACAAAAGTTCACTTATAAGTTATGTCGCAACAACCTTATTGGCAAACTATGCTTTTTAGTAAGTTAATTTGTAAGAAGGCTGACCTCACAACTAGCTGTAAATAGGTGGATGTTAACAGGAAAACTATCCTCAAGTGAAAAAAATAACAACAAATATATTTTGTTATCTTAAGCATGAGCTCTTCATACTAAAAGCCAAGAAGGTGGTGGCAGAATCCTATTTTTAAAGCATAGTTGGAGCAATATTGTAAAATTTACAGTTGCCAACAAGGTTGCCAATTTCAAGCCGTACTTAATGGTGATGTACTTGTCAAGAAGAATAAGTCTTTAGTAAAACAAAATAAAAAAATAAACCAAAGTGTAGCTAGATTTTAGTTATACTTATGCATATGAGCTGCAATTAGTTCATTGTCATACGTACTGTAAAGACTGTTCTACCTATCTATTGTCAGTGCCTGAAACTGCTTGTAGCTAGATGAATTATATTTCTAAGGCTGCTCTTAGAGGAAACCATAGGACTATATTGACATGATTAGAGTGTTCATAACCATTAATGACTCACGATTCCTCAGTAAACTTAATTTGGCTTCAACTCACTAATGTAAAAGCTACCTGGAGAATAGAACATTTCATGTTCATAGTTAAAAAGGATACTCAGACACATGTTGCACTACCTAGGTTAGTCCTTGGCTGTTTACTCTTTTCTTTTTGTATGAAAAATTACCTCTGAATCAGCCACAAGTTAATATAACTGTACGCAAATGGCCTATTTCTTGATTCTAGCAAAAATATTTCTCATTCACAATAGTCAATGCAAAACAGATGTGCATCACTATGCAATTAGACTCATGACAATAGACTGATAAGTCTAATGTTATGATTAGCTTTGCCCTTCAATAACTAACTCATCTACCACAACTTATTCTGAAAGATAACTTAAACTCTGTTGTGGCAAAAGTCAGTACAATAACTAGGGCAATTAGTCTGGACTCTATTCTGAATTCTCATTATCAGACTTGCTCTTTTTTCACATCCATTACTTTGAATTAACTCATCACTTAATTATTTTAGATACTCACTACTATTTTACTTGTTCTAATATTCACAGCTTTTGATAAGATTAGGTCTCTTTCTCTTAAAAGTCTGCCCTTGTTTTATCATTTTACCACAAGTTATTCTTTATAATTTATTTTACCACTAGCTATTCTTTATAATTTATTTTACCACAAGTTATTCTTTATCATTTATTTTACCACTAGTTATTCTTTATAATTTATTTTACCACTAGCTATTCTTTATAATTTATTTTACCACAAGCTATTCTTTATAATTTATTTTACCACTAGTTATTCTTTATAATTTATTTTACCACTAGTTATTCTTTATAATTTATTTTACCGCTAGTTTTTCTTTCACTTATTAAAGAATCATGATACTAACCAATTTCACAGCATTTGATTTTATTCTTCAGGTTAGTAACATATGCTTCTATTGTCTCTGTGGGATTACATTTCTATTAAAAGCTTTAATAAATAGCATACCCTTTATGTGCTGGTACTCATTTTTATTTTCTCTAGGTGCTAATATGTTGTCTACATCTTATTCAAGGGAAGTAAAAGAGCTAAATGCATTTATTGTTTCTTGCCAGCAACATGCTGGAATGCATCACATTGAAACTTTTCAGTTTTTTCAGATAATCCTTTTTGAGGGATGAATAAGTATTTTTTAATCAAAATGTTTCTGTTTTCAGCCAAATTTTCACTCAGCATTAGAATTCAAGAGGGCTGCAGCTCAGACATATTTCCATTGTAAACTGTAATTCTTATTGTTACAGATTTATGCCAAGAAGAAAAAGAACTATAAGCATCCCACATTAACTAACATCCAATGCCTCCTGTGAAATAATCTAATGTTTTTATTTTTGCAGGATGTTTGAAATATGAGCCAAAAGATATATGTACTCATAAAATACAGGCTATATACATTATTTATTTATTACAGTTGTATCATAAGTGACCTTTCATGAAAAGGTCAATCAATAAAATAATTCAGAAAAAAAAACAAAATACAATATGAAGACAAGCAGTAAACATTAAACAATGCACAGATTATTTCAGTTTTCTTTAGTACAGTCCCATCAAACAGCTGAGCCCCTTCATATCACAATATTTAAGTTTTAATTGTTTATATGCAGCTATGTTAATATTCAAACATGCAGAGAAAATGTGGGGTTGGTGGGTCAATATACAGCATACAGGCTATAAAATTTTACATATGTCACCACAGACAGGGTAGAAAGTAGATCATGTTTCTAAAAGTTGTACAGCAGGAATGCCTTCTGTTATTGGCAAGAGTTTACATATCTGACAAGCTTCTGAGTGAATAACTCTTTCCATACAGCACTGGTAATCCTGACACTATTGCATTAAAACAATATTGATATGCTGTCATTCTGGCTGATAGGTGTTATTGAAGAAGAATTTTGACTGGAATACCTAAGTGTAGTATGTGGAATGAAGGGTGCATGTTAGCACAGGCAATTTTGTTTGCATGACAAAGCAATCACAAGCTTAAAATGATGGATCTTCAGTGGTACTTCTACTGTTATTGTAGGACCTAGAAAGGTTCTATAAAAATCTGGTTGTAGATCGTATATGACACATTCTAAAAACAGATAAGGTAGGAGCATATACTGGACAATGCTGATCCTGACTGCTATGGTAACATACTCCTTCACTCTGTAAAGAACGGTTAACCAGTAGTAAAACTTCTAGGCACTGATAGCTGTAACAGTGCTGTAAGAAAGCTCCCAGTCAGCAGTAAGTCCAGATATTTGTTCAAAATGAACATAGGCAGGCTATGCTTGGAGATGATAGAAAGGGTCTAGGGATTTCTACAGATTAAGAAGTACAGTAGGAAAGAGAGGAGCAGCAGGTGTCAAACTGAAATGAGAGACTGCGTTTGTATAACACAACAAGGGGCAGATGATATAAGAAGATTCATATCTCTATTTGACTGTGAAGTATTACAGTCAAAAATGATCAGTCAATGTACAGATAAGACCATTATGTACAGGTTCATGGGTGTATACTAGGCTAATGACCACTAGGGACCTTATAAGCCTAGCCATCCAACCCAACTATATCCCATGTATTATTGTGGCTTAGAGGTTATTTTAAGAGATGTATGTTAGTTGGGGCATGATTTAATGGCTGCCTCAGTCCATCAGAGACATTGGTTTCAGACAGGGTTGAATTTCCAATTCCCCATCCACTGCTCCAAGTTGTACTTGAATAGGGTTAAGGAAGGGCTCTGTTTCTTATGGATGGAAAACCTATTCCAAAGAATGGGGATTCTATGAGATAAGAACTTGTCCCTCCAATATGTCTTATTTAAGATGCAAGCAAAGTTTAAATCCTTATATCTAGTCGTTCTGGTCCTCGTTTTCCAGATAAGCAAAAGGATCATCAGAGCAGAATCCAAGAGTGCCTTATATGCCAAGCATAAATTACCACTTAGCACTCTGTAGGAAGCAGAGAATAGATACAGGGATTTGAGGTGATCTGCATAGGACATTGTGTTTACAACCTGTATTGCTTTTGTGAGGAATTTCTGTGGATGTCCCAGTTGTTGCATGTGGCTGCTCAGGTACATACTGAAAAAGGCATTAAACTTAATGATGGGCCTGATGAAGACTGAGTGCAGTAGCATGATGACTTCCATGGACCTAGATGCCATGCCCTTACTTATAAGTTGAGTGACATAGAATGATTTGCTTACTACCTTAGATATATGTTCATTAAAACCAGGTTACAATCTACATGAGTCCCTAAATTCCTGAATACTGTCTATGTTTAGGGGTGTTTTATCAATACAATAGTTTGTCTGGGTGGCCAACTTCCCAAAAGGTACTATTATGCATTTTTTGCCATTGAGTTTTAGCCATGGCTTTGTCACCAATCATTTGTCTGTGATAGACCTTCCTGTTGGATGTTAGCATCTTTCCGGGTTTCTATGCTTGCTCATAGCTGGCAATCATCTGTAAAAGTGGTGAGCTAGAGGCTGTTGACATTAGCCTTGTCTTCCAAAAATTGATACCAAAGAGGAATAGACCCAGTACAGAGCCCTGGAGGACACGACTGGTGACTGGCCTCTTTGATCAGGTGGTCTCTCCTATCCTAACTTTCTGGGTTCTGTCTGTGAGCCAGATGGCTATCCATCGAGTTACATAGGGGTTTATGCCTAATTCTGTAAGTTTGTTTAAAATTCCTGTGTGGGGTATTGTATCAAATACCTTAGATAGGTGAAGGTAGGTAGTATGCACTGTTTTGTCCTCATCAATTGCCTTGTTGACCTTCTCAAAGTTGTCTACCAAGTTCGGTATGTATGACCTGCCATTGACAAATGCAAATTGGGTTGGGTCAAGTGTCTGGTGGTCTCTGTGTCATTGTTAATCATTTTCATGATAATTTTCTCCGACCTTGCATATGAAACAAATCTGACTAATGGGTCTGTAATTTCCAGGATCTGTTGATGGTCCACCCTTGTGCAGAGAGATGACTATTGCAGTTCTCCATTTAGTGGTATGAAGCCTATGTGAAGACTATGGTTGAACATTAACTACAGTGACCCTGATAGATCATAATTCAGGCTATTTAGGAGGTATTCTAGGATATTATTGGACCCATGAAAGCTGTATCCTTAGACTTAAAAGTGCATCTAAGACCAGCTTCCTACTGACAGTTGGAGGAGTAATGTTAGGTGATATTTCCTGTGGGAGAAGCAGGGGTGGGAGCCTAAAGTTGGAACTGCATTTGTCAGCCAAATGATTTGCTGTATCTCCCTGTTCTGTGAATGTTACTCTATTTTCTAATAGTTCAGCACACTGTTGTGTTGTGCCTTTGAAGTTTTGGACATAGCTAACAAAGACCTTATGATCGTCCTTGGTCTGTGAGGCTACCCTTTCCTCAATGTTTGCTTTTTTAGAGTTAATTAGTCCTCTTAGTTGTCTATTCAGTTTGCTGAGGTTTTTTTTTTTTTTTTAGTTAGATTTGGGCTTACTTCTGGTAGGCTGTGTTATCTGCATTTAGAGGGAACTTGAAATATTGACAGGTTATCACTTAATAAAAGGTAGTTTGCCTTGGAGTAGTTTCTAACTGTTACAGGGTTTGCTGTGGTTACATAATTGATTTCTATTTTGAAGGAGACTGTTTTATAATCTGACCTTACCAGTGAGGGCACAATGCTGGTATGTGTGCAGTGTTTTCGCATATTTTTTATACCATGTCCAATAAGTTTGCACTTCTAGTAGGAGTATGCAATAAATGGTCCAGGAAATGTGTGCTTACAGATTATAGTAATCTCTGAGCCTGCAAATTAGGGGACATGTAGGATTCCTAGTTTATAAATGGAGAATTAAAGTCCCTTATGAGGGACATTAAGTCTAAGTATGAGATATGTGTTTCATGGGATATAAGAGTTGACCTATACTTTGCTAAGATATGATAAGGGACTTTGACCATGGTAATCTGGATTTAGTGGAATTCCAGAGCATCATGCTGTTTAACCAACCTAGACGTATGTTTGTTACTGATGTAAATCAAGACACTCCCATCTTTATTCCCTGTCTGTGTAGTTGCTGATCTAAATGTGTGGAAGGTGCTAAATCCATCCATTGTTGGGGTACTGTCTGTGGATTTTAACCATTTCTCAGAGACTGTACAGATGTTCTCACTCTCCAAAGTGAGGAGAGCTTGGGGAGAATAGAGTTTCTTCTTTCGACTCCAGTCATTGAGCAGTAACAGCTTGCAGTTTTGTCAATTTGTCATTGGCTAAAAAGACTATATGAGGGAGGGCAATGTGTTAGCCAGTATTCAAGAGCCTAGAGGGGACAACTGCAAATCATCCTTGGCAAAACAATGTGATCTGTAACCATGCCCTGCCACACTGGCAAATATTGTACCCGTAGAATGGCACCCAAAGCTAAGCCAGTTAAAGTCAATCATCTTCAACTTGTATTCTGCCACCTTCCTTAGTGAAGGTACAATGCTGCTCAGTGTAGGTGCATACCAGCCTGTGGCACATAGTCTGAGAGCTTTATAATGTTTCTTTTCATATAGTCTAGGGAGGTATGCCTCAAATCATTTATGCCTACATGGACTGTGACTAAATCATGCTGGTACCTGTTGTGCAATGACTTGAGTGCATGCGTAACTTGGCAGATCCTGACCCCTGATAGGCAAAATACTGTTATTTACTTCTAGTTTAGCTTGCTGAGTAAAGCATCAGTATGCCATACAATGGAATACCCTATGACTAGAGTCCTAGGTAGTGTATTGTTTTTACTTATGGGCTTTGTGGTTGAGGGTCCACTCATGTGGTTGTATTTTCAATATTAGCTGTCATTTCTGTTGAGTGCTTCAGGTTTTCTGAGGATATTTTTTTTCAGGTGTAATGTCTGGGAGGTCTTTGGAGTTTGGGAAGAATGCATTTAATTGTCTAAGTATTCATAGGTCTATGTGTGGGATGCATATTATGTGTTGTGGAGTAACATGTGTGGTGCTGACACTATAAGTGTACATGAGAGTTTTAACTCTAGAGACACTATATCTATATATATATATATATATATATATATATATATATAAATATATATATCTGTATATGTGTGTGTGTGTATACACACACACACACACACACACACACACACACACACACACACACACACACACACACACACACACACACACACACACACACACACACACACACATCTCTCACATACAGCATTTGTTTCTTTGAAGACTGCTTGTGAGTTAACATTAGACAATTGTTACATTGTCTATTTGAGAGGATTAGTCATTTTACAGGTATGACCAATCTGTGGTAAAAAGAAACTTTCAAATTCAACTATTGAAATAAAAATGTTGATGGTCTATTGGATCTATTACATTTTATAGTAAATACTAACTAGTATGGGGCAGTACTTTCATTCTGTTTTTATTTTTCAAGTATTTTGCATTGCTAATATCTTATTGTATTTGATAGTTGTTTGGAATTTCTGCAGACTGAAATAGATCAGGTATTTATTTTTGAAAAAAAAAAACAGTTGATAGTGGACATATAAGATAGGAGACAGAAATGGGGATCTTTCCATATTGCCATGAGTGGTGACCATTGAAATAACTAAAAGAAATACAATGGTGAAACAAAATATGGTCAAGCAAATATTACATTTCAGTTTTACATTAACTGTAATACTATGTGCAGCCCCCATGGCACAATAGGGTTATTTCTGTTTATTATTTTAGTAAGATATGCATAATGACGTTTAATTAGTGTACTTTAATTTTGAAAGCTTTTTCTCATAACAAATTATTATGTGAAAATGGTTTTAATTATTATGACCTATAACTAAATAACATAATCATAACTACAAATACTTAAATAATTGTTGCGCACCTGCTATTGGGTCAGCATTAAAAATGAATAAGTTTGTTTATTCTTTGGACTACAAGACCTGTTTTAAGGTTTGTAGAAAGGTAACTATGACTATGAGTGAATATTTTACACTGATGAGATAACTGTTAATATCACTGATGGTGTTACTTGCACTGAAATGGATGCATTTTATGAAATTAATGTTGTTAAAATAGAAACTTAGACAGCCAGTATAAAATGCGATAATATAAGCATTTGGCTGGTGGTGTGTTAAAGTATTTATCTGGAATGTTTTGGTAAGAGTAAAAACGTGATATTTGGTGGTCCTGATATAGAAACATCCGTCCATCCTATGATAGGGAAACATCCGTCCATCTATCTATCCATCCACTTTTTTCCAATTTGTGCATATATTGTCAACAGTGACATGCTATGATAGGGTACCACTCAGTGCGATAATAAGCGACAGGAAAATAGAAGGCATAAGATAAGAATGGCTTATACCAGGTGTGTTAATTTTACTTCAACTTTCAAATTTAGTGAAATACAGATGTCATGGAAACTGAAAGTTTATTTTGATGTCAGTGGTCTTGAGACATGATTTTCTTATTAATTTTCTAAAATGCTTGTTGATAGTGGATGTGTGCCTAATGCTGGTATTATCCATGACTTGCTTTGTTTGATCATCTAGACTTCACCTTCATGATCAAACCTTGCCAAAATGTGGGTAAATCTAGCATTGCCCAAATTCAGCAACAGATTATTGTTAAATAAATCAATCCATTGTCCTAGCTAGATCTATAGGCTAGAACATTCCTTCAAGGCAAACAAAAGAATTTTCTTATCAGGTTGTGGTTTTCTTAATTTGTTAATTTTTCGCATTCATTTCAATCAATTTCTTTGATATCTGCAAATGGTTTATATTTGCCTGAATGTGATTTGTTAACATTTTCTCTTCTGTTTTCATTTAAATTGTATTGAAATATAATACTCATTTTAAATAGTTCTTTTCTTTTACATCCATTCTTTCTCCTTTTGTTTTATATAAGAAGTTTAAGATTAAGGTGTTAGAATGAGATTCTGTAGCAGTTATGGGTTTGACTACCACAGTCTCCAATATCCTACTGTGTAACTCTAGTCAAGTCATTGACCAGACGTAGCTCCCAGCTCACCCCCTGAAAAGGGACAGTGTATCCAGTCTTACCCAGTTAACAGATACTTTTTTGTGTACCCTGTATAATACTTGCTTTTTCAACATCCTTCTGACATTTTCACTTTCATTTTAGGATCCTGTAAAGTTTGAAAGGGATTGTTATATCACATTCTAGTAGTCATTAGTTCAAGCTATACTACTTTATTGTTTTACTTTTGTTTAATAATGCTCCCTCAACAACTGTTTATCTTTGTCTGTTGTACATTCCACCCACTCCTCATGTTATTCTATTCAGTTTCATCAGCTACACCCATAGTGTCATTTTGTTCCACTTAAGTTCATAATTTTGTTTGACTGAAAAGTCTGGCCAAAATAACACTTTTGCTCATGTTTTCTGCACTTTGTGCATTTTGGTGATCATTCCCATCTAAAATGATTCTTGTCTCTTTGCATGTATATAGCCTGACACTGCTCTACCAGAATGCTCAACATTATTAAAATAAAATATTTCGAAAGTTGATCTCTTTAATGGGCAACATATTTGCAACCTCTTGTTGTAACAACATTATCTAAATGAACAATCTTTTCTATATGTCTATAGGCTCCTGAGTATGTCTGACCATACATTCTAAACAAAATAAATATATATATATATATATATATATATATATATATATATATATATATATTTTTTTTTAATTGAAATGGCACTTTATAGATGTCTTTTGGCGGGTCTACTTCTTTTGACCTAACTTTCATTTGCCTGACACTCATTTGCCTGACCCCATTTGACTGAAATTTCATTTGCCTGACACTTCATTTGACTGACAAGTATTATTAGCAAGAAAATGGAATATGCCCCCTTCCCCACTGTAGTGCGACCCTGGAGTTAGAATATATAGTTGAGGGGGTGGGGGGCACAGCCCCCCACAACGAGGGGTGTGGGGGGCGAAGCCCCCCACTTCATTTCATATGATATTGTTAACTTTTGATGTAATATTGCTTAGTGAAAGAAAAGTAAGTGGGGGGCTTTGCTCCCCACACCCCCCGTTGTGAGGGGCTGTGCCCCCACCCCCCCTAACTATATATTCTAACTCCAGGGTCGCACTACAAGTGGGGAAGGGGGCATATTCCATTTTCTTGCTAATAATACTTGTCAGTCAAATGAAGTGTCAGGCAAATGAAATTTCAGTCATTTGGTCTCAGGCAAATGGGTGTCAGGCAAATGGGAGTTAGGTCAAAAGAAGTAGACCCCTTTTGGCATATGTATGATTGTTTTTTGTTGCTCGACCCTAAGCTTCTCATGCCACTTTATTCCAAAACGTGATCTTTCTGGAGATATTACCTCATGTTCAACATAATGACATTACATTTTCCTCAGCTGCAATTTACTTACTGCTCTATATCTGACATAAACAACTCTTCTCTTCATCATGTCATGTAATATTCTGGATTTTCCAATCCATTCTGGCAATATCATATATCAGTTCTTTCAGCCACTTCAACTAAATCCATAAAAAGCATCTGATATCTGAACATCCAGTTTTAACTGTTCACTGTATTTGGATCCTGGACAGCAAAATCCAAAATGTCCTCCAAGTTTATCACTTGAGTATATATACTTCTATTCAAATGTCAAAGTTGCTGAAAATTAATATTGCATTTGGTTAGCATAACTTAAACATCTGCTTATAGCATTTCACTTCCCTCTCATCCATTCATTGTCTGATCCTCCATCTCATTCCTCTACCATATGTTTCTTCTAACACTTTATTGAACAGTACAGTATCTTCCCCACTGAAAGAGGACTGAAGATTTCCCAGTGTCTTCATCAAAGTATCATAATCACAATGAATATTACCATGGGTCTCCCTGAGAATAAATAATGTTTGGCAGATGTAAAGTAGTCAACAAATAATCAAATAAAACTAAAAATAAACGTTGATGTATTGGAGGTGGATAGCTAAACTTAATGGTAATGCATCTGAACAATCTATGAAAAATATCGCCATTGTTTCTCATTTACAATTATTTAAATATGCAATAAAAACTAAAGGACATGACTACACTAATCCACAGACAATAAAATGGTTGAAGAGAATTTTTTTGTGCTAGGAACTAATACTAAACCTGAAAAGTGAATTATAATGGGAAATAATGACAGATAATTTGCAAACAGCTAGGAAATATATTCAGTGAGGAGAAATGTTATTGCAGACAAAAGTAAAATCAAACAAAAAAAACACTAGTCCAGTACTATGAGTGTTCAAAACGACAAACTGAATAATGTACACTCTCGCACCAGTAACCAATGAAGCTTTAAACATTTAGCGCTTTCATCTTCATTGAACTTCAAAATATAAAAGTGTGAAAAAAGCATGATGATGTATACAAATTATACACAGTCACATGACTGGGCAGAGTTGCAGTTTGCCGACTTTGGTTTTTGTTTTCAGTTCTGCATGTAAGTTTGTTCTAACTCTTAGCTGTCAGCACACCTCTTTTATTTCTAGAAAACCTTTTAAATCATTCTTAAAATTTTCAAAATCTGTGTAGTCGAAAACCAAAAAAATGCCAAGTTTTATTGAAATTATACAGAACAGAGTGTTTATAAATAATTTTTTCATCCTTCTTTTTTATAACTTGAAGATTTTCATAAACATGCTTTGAATGTTTCTTTTGGTCATGCCCACAAAAGTGCATCAAAGTTTTCACAAATGGCTAAATAATTTATACTTGAGCTGTTTTAATTAACGTGCTCATTTGTTCCTATTGATCTATCCTTCCTTTTACTATCACATGAGTCTTTTTCATGAATTTACACATTTGACGAAGCCCATATAGAAATGCCCCCAAACATCTTTTGTTTTTTTCCAGTGTCTCTGCACTCATCGTACAGCATTTTTATGTTGCTATTTTTCATAAATGTGACTCTAGGGCATGCTCTAATGTTGTTTAATATGTCAGAATTTCACAGAAAGATTTTCCAATTGTCTGTCAACATAAGTTTTATACTAGAATTATCCAAAAAATAGTCTAAACAAAAACTGCTTGAAAATTTGCCTATTGAAAGTTGTTACTGTATTCTGATGTGGATGTCCTGGAGATAATAGGTTTCTATGTAATGTGCCTGTAGGGGATTCTTTGACTGCCCCCTGTTTGTAGTCATCTACAATATCAGACAGGCCTTGACATTAACCTTGATTTTTGATATGTTGAAGCCATAAAGGATCAAACACAGCACAGAGCCCTGAGGGACTTTGCTAGAAACCTCCCTCTTTGTTGAGGTGGTCTTCTCGAGCTTGTCTTTCTGGGTCCTAATCTGAGAACCAGCTGCCTATCCAGCTTTCCTTATAGGGGTTTAAGCATAATCCTAAGAGTTTTTTTTACAGTGCCTGAGTGGGGTATTGTATCACATGCCTTAGCCAGGTCAATGTATGTAGTATGCACTGTTTCCCCTTCATCCATTGTCTTGGTGATATTCTTGAAGAAGTCCACCAGGTTTAGTAGTCATGATCTGTCTTTAATGAAATCAAACTGGGTTGGGTCCAGTACCTGAAGGCTTCCTATGTCATTGTTTATCTTTTCCATGACAATTCATTCCATGGCTTTGCATATGAAACTAATCAGACTAATGGAAATGTACATCTGATGATCTGCCCTTGTACAAAGGAATTACTGTTGCAGTCTTCCATTCATATTGCACAAAGCCTGTTCAGAGGCTGTAGTTGAATAGTGACACCAGTGGCCCTTGTAGGTCATATTTCAGATTATTATTCTATGTTGGAATGTTTGTCAAATTGTTATTTCCTAAAAAATGCTCTATGGGGAAGACAATATTTTAAGCAATATTCAAAAGCCAAGTGGGGACAGATGCAGACCATCCTAGGCAAAGCAATGGGGTTTGATAATCATATCCTCCCATAATGATAAATATTCTATCTCTTTCAACTGACACCAGAAACTAAGACAATTATGAACGTCAGTCATCTTTTCTTCATATTGTGGCATCATTCTTGGTGATGGTAGAATACTGCCCAATCCTAGGATCATACTTGCCTGTGACACATAGTCCGAGAACTCCATAATATCTATTTCTATATAGTCTAAGGAGGTGCATCTCAGGTCATTTATTCCTACATGGACTATGACTGAGTCATGCTGATATCTGTGGTGCAATGAGCTAAGTGAGTAACTTGGCAGATCCTGCTCTTGATAGGAAACTGTTATTTTCTCTTTGTTTAGGCTGGGAGTGGAACATCAGTATGATGCAAAATGGAGTCATGTATGACCACATTCATGGGTACTGAAGTCAGTACATACATCTTACCTTGACTTGGCCAAAGCCTTTGACACAATCCCCCACTCGGGCATCATCAAAAAGCTAACACAATTTGGTGTAAATCCCCATTTCATCAGGTGGGTGGCCAACTGGCACACTGATAGGACCCACAAGGTAAAAAATAGGCACCTCCATCTCCAACAGCAGACCTGCCACTAGTGGTGTTCCCCAGGGATCTGTCCTGGGACCCATACTATTTGGCATCTACTTCTCAGAGGTCCAGGCAAAGACAAAAGGCCTGTGGCTGACCAAGTTTGTTGATGACTGTAAGTTGGGTGCTGTCATTGACTCCTCAAATGATGTGAACATACTACAAGAGGGTCTCACAGCAGCAAATGACTGGTGCCAAAGTCATGGCCTTAAGTTAAACACAAAAAAATGCATTAGCATACCATTCGGCAAAAACACAGCCCCTACTGATTACCACATCAACAGTAACCCTCTAAGCACACAACCTGTGGTGAGAGACCTCAGTACACAGGTTGACAACAATCTCACATTCGACCATCATGTAGCAATAGTGATCAGAAAAGCCTTTTACTTGGTTCATCTCATAAGTAAAGGGGTTGCATCCAGAAAAAAGGAGGTTATTACCTCTTTGTACTCCTCCCTCATTAGGCAATAATTGAGTAGAACACACTGTTTGGCATGCACCTCTCCAAAAACCTGCACGAGCTGGAAAGGCCATAGAAATGCCTCACAAAGAGTATCCATGGCCTCTAATACCTGCCCTATGTGGACAGGCTCCAATCACTATCACTTTACTTGGTATCATACAGATTGCTTAGAGGTGATCTGTGTCTTGCTTAAAAGGCAATCGTGGACTCTGCTCTACAAGAGATGCTCCATATCCATAAATCTAACTGCTCATGCATTTCCTGCTTGAGAGGCCTAAATCTCATATGCAACATAAACAAAACCTTCTGGAGACACGTTTGTCTCCCAGAGGCTGTCTCATCTCTGGAATAGACTTTCCATACACATCAGAGTACGTCGCTGACCCTCTTCAAGTGCAACCTTGATGAGTGAATGGGGCACCACAAATTTGTGCCAGGGGTTCCATCTGTGTCCCTCATTAATAGGGGTGACAGGTGCTGACTATGGTTTCTATTTTGGGGATAAACTCTTGGCTAGGCTTGTAAGGGCCCCAGGGCCATTAGCCTAGTAACTTCCTATAATCCTGTGTGGTTGAAGCTCCACTGGGTGTTGCTAATGTTGGGTTTGCAGAGGATATTTTTTACAGGTGGAATGTATGGGTGGTCTTTAACATTTGGGAAGATTGTTTTTAAGTGCCTCAGCATAAGTTGGTTTATGTGTGAGGTATGTGTGAGGTGCGTACTATGTGTGGTAGGTGTAGTGTGTGTATGTATCTGACAACTTGATTGTGATTATATGTGCTTGTATTCAAGAATTTTACTTACAATTTCATTGTTATATACAGCTTTCCCATAATCTACATGTTTCTTTAAGGATTAAAAAGCTGTTAGTGAATATGAGACAACTGCTATATTATCTCAAGATACCCATATCCACCAAATTGGCTATGTTGAAATTGGGGAAGTGCATATCCTTGATGTTAGGTTCTTTTTTAGGAGGACTACAAAGGTGTGGGGCATGAGGTGTTAATAGTGGGCTAACTAAGGGTGCTTTTTGAATTAGAGACGAGACTAGGCTATATAATACTAGATTTAAGGGTGATGCTCAGCGTGCAGACTAGCTGCTCTGTACTCCTCAACATGCAGAGTAGTTCTCTACACTCACCAAGTTACTGAGTACAGTTTCAAAATAGTTTTATAGGAAATTTTTACTTTTTAGGTGTCTGCATCTATTCAGTGCACTGTTAACTGCAGCTCCATGTAAAATGCATTGAATTTATACAGAAACACACAGAAAACTGACTAATAAGCCCTCTGGCCAGCAAAACGACTACACTCAGAGCCTTTCTGTGTGATTCCCAACTTAGATAGACCAGGTTACTACCTGTGTCCACTAGATGAATAATCCCCATCTTCTTAATGTAAAAATGCACAAAAAGGATTGTTGCAAGTGTACTGCTACCACAAGTAAAATTAACACCTGGCTAGACAACACCTAAATGGCAATTTCAAGGCAAACCAACCAACATGATGAACAGTGTGAGGCAAATGCATTTTTTTACTTTAAAATACAACATACAATTAAATACAACAAATAAATTAAGAATCCAGCGGCAATTCCTTTAAACACATTAAGGAGTAAACCTTGCCTGAATGGCATTGGGTGCAATAAAATCACTTCTGGAATAGTGGAGAGGATGACAAGCATTGCTGATCTCTTTGGAAATGAGCAGAGAGATGTGCAAATGAGCCAAATTTATACAGACACTGAAAAACACCATAAACTGACTAATAAGCCAATCTGGCCAATAAAATGACTACACTCAGAGCTTTTCTATGAGTTTTCCAACTCAGATAGACCAGGCTACCAGGTGAATAATTCTAATTTTCTGAATGTAAAAACACAAAAAAAAAGTTTTTTTTTTGTTTTGTTTTGTTTTTTTGTAGGGATCATTTAAAGGCTGACAGGTTTGAAATATCATAAAGGTCGACTCCGTTTGTGAACTGATTCATATAATTCTTAGGGGCAACTTTCTTACTTTAATAACAAGTATTGCCATCAGACATGTGGTGTGGCAGTGGGGACAGCTGTGACTCCCACATTCATAAATCTAATTCTCATTGCATGGGAACAGATTATATGTATATGAATATCTGCTGGAAACACAATTGTTTATATCTTCATTACACCAAAGACTTTTTTGTGGCAAGATAATGTTAAAACATTAGGAAATATCATTCAGTACTTGAGTAACTCCACTATTTGACATTTACTCATCACTGGTCACTGGAAATGAGTGTTCTTGACATTTCCATCACTCACAACCAGAATAATATATATCTATATCTATATATCTATATCTATATATATATCTATCTTTCTCTTTCTCTCTCTCTCTCTCTATATATATATATATATATATATATATATATATATATATATATATATATATATATATATATATAACTATATCTTCTATTATATACTTACTTACCATCACACATACTTGAAGATAGAATACATTCTTACAGAAGTAAAACTACAAAGGCACACTACATTCAAACCTGTTATATGTAGATTTCCAATTCAAAATACATTAAGAACTCTGACAAAGACAATTGTACAAGCAGTTTCTGTTAGGCTATTCTTTGGATAGTTCTTGAATAAAACAAGTTTTGACAGACAGAGAGCATCAATCCACCTCCCCAAAATACTGGCGAGAATGATTCCATCAACAGAGGAATAGTCCAAGATATTTATAAGATGCTAACTCTTACTAGTATAAGTTTTGAAGGGGCTAATAATGACAATCCTGCTAGAATTGATTGTTGTGTCTTTCGGCTTTTCCCGGTTTGGGGTCGCCACAGCGGAACTCCGGTCCGCTAATGATTGGCAGTAGATTTTTACCTGCTGGAAATGGTAAGAGTGATAAAATTCAAAACACTGCTTTTATGAAAACGGAAAGATGTTAACAAGTATTACACCCAGTAACCACAACACCACCTCTTCACGACAGACACTAATAGAAAAATTCAAACCTCCGTTGCTGTACCATAAAGGGCTGCCCTCAAAACGATAAAAGCACAATGCTAATACGAATACTGTGGCAATTGTAGTTTAAAAATGTCCAAACACCAAGTGGTAGACTCCAATAAATTTAATATAAATCCACAGAACAACACAATAACACAAATAAAATAATGATTGAGCGCGCTTTCGTCTTCAATATATAGACTTCATCAGAATCAAAAACTCTCAGTGCTTTAAATACCCAACGCAAGAACACCATTGGGTAATTGATTAATTATTCCACCAGAAGGAAATATATTAATTATAACATCAACAATCTGTTCATATCATATAAACAATTCATTTTGTGCGACATGGAAATGGCAAAAATGTCTCAATTAGTCATAAGAACCACAGATGTTGAAAAGATGAAAACTGTAAACATAAGAAATGAAAACTATAAACATAAACATAGAAAGAGTACATAACATCCCATATGATCATATGGCCCAAAAAATGTTTTGCTTCTTAGTTAATGTCAGAAACTCCAGACCATCCTATATATGTATATATAGGTATATATAGGTGTTTACTCTAACTATTATGAAATACCCTAATATATAGTAAAATTACGATGACCTAATCTATTCTAGTAGTGAACACATAAATATATAAAGCACATGTTATATTATAAAACCATTGGTATTTAAAAAATATATATATGAAAAAATAAAATGTTATAAAAAATATATATTTGTATGTGTTAAATATATGTAAAAGAATACATGTATTCAAGAAAATCTTTTATATGTTTATTTGTATATAAATATAAATATAAATAAATTAAGTAAAATAAACATATAAATAAATTTATAATATTAAATATTAAGTACTAAATTTTAAAATATTAAATATTGGCTGTCCCATAGTTAATCAGTTGTGTTAAAATTTTTTATATATATATATTTATAATAAATAATTTATAATATGCGTATAACATACATAATGTAAATACGCATAAAAAATCTACAATGTACACAACCAACAATTGATGTGTATGCAATAATAAATATCTCTACATACAAAATAGGAAGTAAAAAGTGGAAGTAAAAAGAGAGATGGATGTTCATTTAGGATTGTTTGCTAATAGTTTCAGGGCAGGTTTAATGGAGAGGTGATCGTTCATTCCCATGGGGCCACACGCATCCAATTTCAGTTGCCATATTAGTTCTCTATATTCTAACAGAGATTCCCAATCACCATTCCCAATCCCAACCACAGCAGAACTCCAGTCCGCTAATGATTGGCAGTAGATTTTTACCTGCTGGAAATGGTAAGAGTGATAAAATTCAAAACACTGCTTTATGAAAACGGAAAGATGTTAACAAGTATTACACCCTACAATGAGATATTGTCTTCCTTTCACAGTATTTAAAAGGTAAAAGAGGTCCTACAGGACTAAGAATATATAAATCTCCTAAGGCAATTATAAAATAAAATCTGAAATATACAATGCGTTCAGTGACTTTTTTTTAAACCAAACCGACTACAAACAATTGGAACTATTTTAATAAATACAATGACAAAACTAATTGCTGTCCTCCGCTAGGACTTAAATGTTTTAGCATACAAACCACAAAAATACATTATTTAATTTACATCATTATAGATACAATGACATTTTGAAAACATAAAAATACTGGATGATGAATTACTGGTGAAAAAAAAGAAAAGGTTCCAGCGTAATTAAAAATAATGCTAAAAACACCATTCAGCTTAGAGCTTGAGTGGATCAAAAAAAATAAAAACCAGGCCATGCAAAATTCTCAGCGAAGTAAAGGGACTAGCGCACGTTTAAAAGAGAAAGAGAAAGACACTCATCTAGCCCTTTGGAAGCTGGTAATAAACTTTTTGTTCCAAGAAAATTAGCCTATAAGAATAAAGAAAACTTATACACAAGCTTCCAAGGACTGTGATTTTTTTTCAACACTTCCACCAAGATTACTGAGATGAGTCAAATGCTGACAGAGTCAGTTTAGGTAAGTGTATTTCTAATTCTGCCTCACAACACTTTTAAATGTATCAAGTGTTTCAGTGTTGATGAATTGCTGAACACTAAGTCAGAAACAGTTAAACAACGACTCTAGTATTGAAACACTAGATACTATACAAAATAATATTGTTTTGCTTTTTCCCCAAAACATTGGCAGGAATTTACTTATATAGTGAAAGCTATGCACTTAATATTGAAAGATGAGACAGACACTTTGCAAAATAGCTATTCTTTGTCTATTCCTACAATCCTGGTTAAAAGTAACTTAAATACCTAAACTGAGAGGTATACTGAATGTAGTTCTAACAGCAGTATAAATTAATTTCAGAAAAAAAAGAAACAAACAGATATCATTAATTTTAGCATAGTCAGCCAAGACAAAAACTATGATAACAGTACAAAAAGCCATTAGTTTTCCAAAAAATACAACTTAATAGTATGACCTTAACTAGAGCTCAAAAAATGCCCTACTAAAAGGATTCAGATTTATTCCTGCATGTAGAACCAAGTTAGACAAGGCTCTTCTTGAACTAAAACTATGTTGGAGGAAGATGAATTTAAACCACATTCACATGAATTCATGAATTATCAATTACAATGAAAATCATTCCAAAAGAAAAAAACACTTTTATACCTCCCCTCAGTTCATCCATATTTTTGTTTTCTTAGAAATCTTGTGAAGAAGAAATAAGACATGTTAAAGAAGCCCCCTGGAATAAAAGTACTATAGCTTAATACAGGCTGAAAATTAGCTCTCAGGGAAGTTTGTTGGGAAAAAAAACTATGAGCAGTAAAAGGAGATAAGGTGAAGGCCTGGTCTTTATGGACACCAGTATGTATATTATTTCCATCAAGACACTATTCTATACTCTGCTTTCTATAAAGAGGTTTCCATCCATGGCATCAATAAAGCTTACAAAACAATCTACTATGATTTGTTTGACTTGTTAGATACCAAAAGAATTTCTAAGGATTCATTTGTATTTTCAATAGTAGAACACCCTGTGCAGAAAAATTTAGACTGCCACTGACCCTCCATTAATAGCAATAATAAGTGCAAAAGGCAGCTAAACAAAACATTTAGTGAGCATTGTTAAAGGGTTGCTTTACAACTTAACAAAACTGAGGAAATCATACTTGAAGGATAGTTGATACCTGCCTGAAATACTAAGAGATGTGGATTTTGGTGAAAGTACTGCTTTGTTACTATTGATATTGCAGGAAAGTGAGGGTTATGTTTTGGATTATTTCAAGTCTGTCAGGATTGAAAATGGCATAAACATGGATGCCATTTTTAAACTGCTTCATGTAATTCTTAGGAATAACTCATTTTACTTTAATATCAGCTATTGGCATCAGACATGTGATGTGGCAGTGGGGAAAGCTGTGACTCCCACATTCACAAATTTAGTTCTCTTTAGATGTGAAAGAGATTTTATTTATGTAAACTGCTACTGGGAACACATTAACTTAAATCTTTGCTGCATTAATAACTTGTTATTTTTCTATGGTAGGGTGACATTAAATCATTAGAAAATTTCAGAATAACTACAGTAACAACAAATTTCAATCAAAGTAGCTCCACTAATTATTTGAATTTTACTAGACACAGAAAGCTATGGGCCTGATTCACGAAGGCTTGCACGGAGTCTAGAAGTAGTGTAAGACTCCAGACAGCCAATATGTCTGACGAGCAATCCAGGAACAGCAGGCAGGGGCATGCATGAGAGCTACTAAAACGTCTCTTGCACGGACAGTCTTAGGTTATGCAAATTACCTCATTTGCTGCTGAAAGCTATGCAAATGAGGTAAATTTGCGATCCAGAAAACACTAACCTGTCCAAGTAAGAGTAGTGTTATTTGCAGAAATGTACTCTGTTGGTAACTGAGCACCGTTCTGCAAATAGAAAAACAGAGCAATCACAGCTCCAAATAAAGGATGCATCCAGTTGAGGAAGCATGCCAATGGCCAAATATAATGCCACTGGCATTTATATGTGTTGCAAAATAATAAAAAATAAATTTATTTTTTTTCCCGCTCTCCGATGTTTAAGCATAGCGCAACACTGGGCAAACGTGCTGGGCTCTAAAAACCATAAAAAAAAATAAATAAAAGCCAAAAATAGGCATTTTATTAAAAATGTCCATCTGCCATGCAATCGAATAGCAGGCTGAAGACAACATGGCTACTGAGTAGTGTTTGATAAGGGGGGAAGCTCAGTGTGAGAGATGTAACCAAGCATTAGTAGGCAATCCTATGCAAATGAGTATAAGGATAGTGAATCCCAATTTTCCCTGCCATGTGAACCATGTCCCTAGAGTGTAAGAGTAGGATTAGGGGAGTAACAGAGTAGAAGATAGGCTACATCATGAGGGGGGGGGTATGTATCAAAGACTGTAAGCTTATTGGAGCAGAGTGGCATGTGTTTGCTGTGAGTTACTCCAGACTGGAAGAGGCGTGTCTACAGTTGTCTGAACTGAAACCCAGAAACCAAAGGCGTACACTATGGCTACCACCAAAGTTTCTTGCAAATATGCTTACACTGTGTGTGCGCGTGTGCGCACCTGTACACCCGTCTAAGCCTGTGTGTGTGTGTGTGTGTGTGTGTGTGTGTGTGTGTGTATGCACCTGTGTAAGCCTGTGTAAGGCTGTCTAAGCCTGTGTGCGCGGATGTGCACCTGCCTAAGCCTGTGTAAGGCTGTGTGTGTGCATGTGCACGTGTTTGTGCTTGTTTGCGCGTCGCTGCCCCCTGTGGAAACAGAAATGGAAAAAGAAGGAAAAGTAGTAGTAGGAAGTTAACCAAGGAGAACTAGCAGAGCTGCCAGGTGAAATCAATCAGAATCAGCCAATTACACAGGCAGTACACTAACCCAGCCCAGCCCAACACTTAAAACTCTGCAAACAACAGTCCCCCATGTTTTACTCAGAAACATTGCAACACTGCAGTATACAAACAGAAGTGAAAACTTAAAAAGCTTAACTGAGAAAAAAAAATGTTAGGGGCTGCCATTGCTATTATAAGGCAACATGTGCAAGATGATGAGGGTGGTGCCATTGTGGATGTTGCTGAGCAACCCACAGTAAGGAGATGGAGAAGAGTGTACAGACCCAGGGTAACATACCAGCGGCTACATGAGCTGGAGATAGTGGAGCGCTATAAACTGGACAGAGAGCTCCTGCAGCAAATTGTTGAGCTGTGCAGGCCACGCCTCACACACAGAACCAACAGAGGGGAACCCATCCCAGTGGAAACCAAGGTATGTGTTGGTCTAAGAATACTAGCAACAGGTACCTTCCAGAGACCAACTGGTGATATGATGGGGAATTCACAGGCATCAGCATCCAAGGTACTGCACCAGTTCCTGAATGCCATGTCAGCACATGTCGGTGATCATGTATATTTCCCCAATTCCCATGAGGTATTGGCCAGCAATATGCATCTCTTCCAGAAAATAGCGGAATACCCTAAGGTAGTGGGTGCAATTCACTGCAAGCACATACACATCAAAGCCCCAGCCGGTGAGCGGGGTATGGCCTACATCAACAGCAAGGGCTTCCACTCCATCAACTGCCAGGTCATGTGCGATGCCCAGGGCATAATACTGAATGCGTGTGCTGGCTGCCCTGGAAGCTACCACGATTCCCATATCTGGCATCTGACACAGCTGTACCGGACATTTGCCAATGGGGACATCCCTGATGGTCAACTAGTGGGGGATGCTGGATACGCACTGGAGCCGTGGCTGATGACACCCATCAGAAATGCACACACACCTGAACAAGAACTCCATAATGAGGCACATGCACAAACACAAAATAAAATTGAGCGTGTGTTTGGGATGCTCAAGTCACAGTTCCGGTGCCTTGACACATCTGGCGGAGCGTTGCAGTACTCACCAACTACATGTACCCAAATTGTCATGGTATGTGCCATGCTACACAATATGATCCTGCAAAAACAGCTGCAGCAGGAACAGCATGGGGCAGGGCCAAACAGCCCCCCACAATTGCCAAGACCTGTACAGGCACAGCATGACTTGGAGGAGGAACAACCTGAGCCTGCCCCAGTAGGCAGGAGGCGTGCCCAGTATGCCTTAGCCTTGGCAAAGAGGCAACTCATAGCACATACACTGGCTCAGTAGGAACCCTGGAAATGATACCTCTCTCTGACTTGCACATAAAATAAAAGGGATGCCTAACTTGACACTACCTGTTTCCAAACATGTATAGGGAGTGTAATATGTGCATCCAACATAGGCAGACCTGCAGCACCACCGGAGGCATGACTGCCATGTTCTAAGCAATATAAAGCAGTGCTAAGCAGCATTTACCAATATTTAGTATATGTAAACAAAATTGCCCGTGCTAACTAGTGCAATGTTGGTCAAGGTCGGGCAAAGTTGTGCAAAGTTGAGCAAAGTCAGGTAAACATGCTCATATTTGCTTTACTATTCCTTAAGCAGTCTGGTCTGCCCAGCATGAAAATAAAAAGCAGTCACAGGGCTCGAACCCAGGATACTGTGCACTACCATCACAATACTGAACCACTAAGCCATGATAGCATTTTAGTGGCACAGACACAGCAGGACAATTGTACAGTAATGCAAACACAAAGAAATGCTGTATCATGTCCCTAAAGAGGCATATGGGTAACCTCCCCCACAGGCCTATGCAGACAGAGAAAATCAGGGCAGGCGGTGTGATGTGGGTTGTGTAGGCTATGAAGTTGCAATCTAATATACGTGACATTGGACGCTAGGATCTGTACCACAGTAGTATGCCTCAAGCCAGTACGATAGGCAACAGTACAGACTGAAATGGTGTACCGTACACAGCAGTGCAGGCATAGCAAATGTGTATAAGTGTCAGGTGAAACCCTCATCCTATGTACACCCACAGTAACAATCAAGTGTGCCCCTGGGTAGAAATGTACAAAGAATAGCTGTCCCCCCCGTATATAGAAATGTTGATAAGTCTATGCAAAGTGTCTCATGGAAGCCCTGCAGGCACAGCATGATCCCTGTTGATCTATGACACAAAGGTGAGCCCTGCTGTAAAAATACAACTTGATTTTCCATGCACATATAGTATAAATGTCTATACTGGGCGTGCTCACACACTCCAACAAATGTAGTGGATTTCATTCAGCATCACACTGAAAGTCATACTGGGCATGCTCACACACTTATGACAAATACAGAGGTGATAATAAGGGATCTATGGACAAATGTGGATAGACATCTCTACTTCCAGAAACACATTTGCAAAGTTGTCAGAAAATCATGCTATGTGTTCACACAAACTGCCAAGGTCTGTGCATGTAGGTCAAAGGAGGTACGCAGTACTCATCAGTCATCAGACCCATCAGGGAGTACCACAACACACTTGTGATGAATCTGACTAGGCACATTCAGCAGCCAGAAAGACCACTGAAGTACCCTAACAAGAGGATTACTGGCCTCAAACAGTTGCCCCATGCAACAAGACTGAATGTAACCCAATCTGTACTCTGTTGCATACTGTCTACTCAGGAGATCTCTGCCCAACAGGCAGGTCCATGTCATGGCTACACTCAGATCTGTTCTGAGTTACAGCTCAATGGCACTAAATATACAGACCCAGCTGATATTGCCAACATCCTGGCAGATAGGATCAGTGTTAACTGTATCCCCCTCTCACCCATGAAAGAGCACATCTCTATAATGGAAGACTGCAAAGTTGCTGTTATCACGGCTGCACAGGTAAAAAACACTCTCCAAAGCCAGTATCACAGCAGCCATGGGACCAGATAACTTCACAGGCTGTGTTCCACACAAACCACAGAACAAACAGGCACTGCACTGACGTACCATGTACAGTCATAGCCTCACCTCATGCTTTGTGCCTGTAGAATGGTGCACAGTGACGGTTATCCCACTACACAAGGGTGGAGACACCATGGACCCCAGGAACTAGCACCCCCTTAGCCTGATGAGCCCACTCTTCAAGGCCATGGAATGTATCATCATACAACATATAAACAATTACATTTGTAATACCCAAACCCTGGACCACAACCATGTTGGGTTTGTAAAATGCAGATCATGTCACCTAAACCTGATAGATGACACTGAAGCAGTCAACAGAACCGTCGACAAGGGTAAGGTGGTTCACACAGCCTACGTTGATCCTGCCACGGCTTACAACACTACCCCACAGTCTGGAAATATAGATAAACCCACTAAACTAGGTATAAATTGCTATGTCACAAAATGGGTTGCCAACGGGCTTACTGACAGAACACACACTGTGAAAGTAGCAGACTCCAAGTATGACATTGGAGCAGTGATGAGTGCAGTACCACAAGGTCCAGTCTTGTGTCCTGTCCTGTTTAGTATCTACTTCCCTGAAGTAAACTTTAACATGGAAGGTCTGTGGCTACAGATGTTTCTGGAGGACTGCAAACTTTGAGCCATAATTGTAAACACTAAAGATGTGGACATCCTACAAAAGGGCCTCACTGAGACAGATGGCTGTTGTCAAAGCCATGAGCTCTAGCTCAATGCCAAAAGGTGCATTGTCATCCCCTTTGTTAAAAACTCTGTAGCCAAGAACTACAACATAGGTGGTAGTATACTTAACACTGAAAGTGTGACAAGAGACCTTGGGTCACAGGTGTACACTGGACACAGCTGTGATAATCACATCCCCACAGTAGTCAGGAAACCCTGCTATGTGGCACACTTCATCACAAAATGTGTCTCCTGCAGAATAGAAGAGGACATTGTTCCACACTACTCATCACTCACTAGAACTATAATAGAGTACAACGCCACTTTTGCTATGTACCTCACAAGACAACTACAACAACTGCAAAACCTGCAGCAATACCTCACAAAGAGCATTAGCAGACAGAAATACTTTCCATACACAGACCATCTCAAAATGCTCCATCTGTACTCCCTTGCATATCGCCTACTCAGATGTGTTCACTGCCTAACATACAAAGCTATGTCAAATGCAGAGCTGTTGGACATTCTCCACGTAAAACACTCACAATCCCTGTGACCTTTGGACCCAAAACCATGAGTGAAATACAAAAGGAAGGGGTGTACCCATTTACCTTATGGATACCCACACCTTCAGGTTAGTGGCACAGCATGAGGCCTTGGAGATCATGCAAGTGCAACTAACATTGGCCAAAGCTGCTCATCAGATTGTAGCCTGCTACAGATCACCTACCTTGTCACAGGAACCTCACTCAGTATTCCTGAGAACAGTGGAAAATATAAAGGTCCTGTCAAACACCATTATATGACGTGATTACAACTACCCAAACCTTGAGTGGGAAAATTACTTGTGTACAACGTCCTTTGCCCAATGTTTCCTAGAGTTTAAAAGCTCTAACACCCTGGAACAGCTGGTCACCATGGCCACTAGAGGTGACACCATACTGGACATGATCATCACCAACATGGGGTACCAGTGTTCCAAAACAGAGACAAAACCATCTCTGGTAATATCAGATCATAAAGTAATCACACTGGATATCCACATCCCGCCCCCCCCCCACCCAGTCAATGAAACCACCGTGAAGACATTTTCAAAAGCAAACTGCACACATCCCAAGACAAAAGTGGAAAGTTCCAAAGACTTCTTGCTGTAGGATAATGGTATACAACCTGCCGAATCAGTTACAAGTGAATCCTATGAGCATCTACAGGGATGCATGGATCAAGACATCACAAATAAAACCAAGATGCACTCCTCCAAAAATAAGAAAACAATTTGGTGGTCGTTGCCCATAAATAAGCTAGACAACAGAAGGGGGAAACTAACACCTGATAGAGCCAACTTCACTAAAGGAAAGGCATCACTGATCATTATTAGGAAGAAGCAATGATCGTCATAAAATAATTCAAGGACACTTTCAAAAGACAAATTGCCAAGGACTGTAAGAATGACAACCACAAAGCCTGCAGTAGCTATACCAGACATGTAGGTGTCAACTTCCAAATATGCTGTCAGCTACTGACAAATGGCAAGGAATACACTGAACCAACTTTCATTGCCCACATCCTGGGGGACAAGTTCAGTGAAAACTTCCCCCCCATCACCCCCAAAAGGGCCTGTGGCCATCACAGAAGGATGCAGAGCCCCAGACATCATGGACATGCAGGTAAAGACAGCCCTCTCCAAAGCCAAGAACACAGCATCAATGGGATTGGATGGTGTCCCAGGTTGCGTCTTACACTAGGCCCAAAAGGAACTACACCCTCACCTACATTCACTGCCCAGACTCAATTGTACCACAGGGTATGTACCCAAAGAATGGCATACACTAACAGTCATCCAGCCCCACAAAGGGGGTGCCACAACAGAACCTGGAAACCATTGCCCTATATGTCTACTCAGCCTGGTCTACAAAGCTATTGAGCAAATTGTCATGGAACCCATAAACAGTGACATTGGGTACCTCCAGACACTGGACTCTACACAACCTCACCTTGTCAAAGGCAGATCCTGCCTCCTAAACATAGTTGACTTACTTCAAACAGTTACCAAGGACATATATGGAGGTGAATGTAGTCCACACAGCCCACCTGGACCTCACTAAGGAGAGTTTACGCCATTCCCCACTCTGTCATCATGGACACACTTACCAGCCTGAACATCACTAGCTATGTCACAGGATGTGTGGCCAAGTGGCTCACAGATCAAACACACATGTTCAGAGTTGTGGGTGCCATGTCTGACTCTAAGACAGTCACAAATGGCATCCCACAGGTCTTGGTCCTGGGACCCCATCTGTTCAGTAGACACTGCTCAGACGTATAGGCAAGAACGGGAGGAGTATGGCTGAACAGGTTTGCAGATGACTGCTAACTGTGGTCCATAATCGACTCTATGACTGAAACACACACATCCTCCAGAAGGGGCTTACAGGGACAGAAACCTGATGTCAAAACAATGCCCCAAGAAGAATGCCAAAGAATGCATAGTCATCCCCTTTTGCTAAAACAAAGTGCAAACAAATGACCACATAGGTTGTACTCCAGTATGTATGGAGAAAGTCATGAAGGCCCTGGGGACACAGTTAGATAGTAAACTGTCCTGTAATGATCACATGGCCAAAGTGTTTAGACATTCCTTCTATGTAGCACACCCAATATCACCTAATGTAACCCACTTTGTCTAGTCTGATGATGTCACCATCCTACAAATATACCTGTGGAAAGTAGAATTCACAGTAATGTGTATAGTGCATCATGTAAATGCGTACACCTGTAGTATCATAAACCAGTTAGGTAGGGGTTTGAATCCTGCACTTGACAAGTGTGTGTGTCTGTTTGTGTGTGATCTCCTTGTAGAGGAGCAACCTTTTTGGAGAGTACTCAAACACCTTAAAAGTGGTATACTAATTTTTGTCAGGTCTGATGATGTCACCATCCTACAAATATACCTGTGGAAAAGAGAACTCACAGTAATGTGTATAGCGTGTCGTGTAAATGCGTACTCCTGCACTATCATTAAGTAGGGGTTTGAATACTGCACTTGGTGAGTGTGTGTGCTCTATGTGTGTGACACTTTTAGACAATGGGTTGTGGGTTTTGATTTTACTACTGTATGACATATCAGTATGACACCAGTATGTGCATTGCACATGTGAGGTAGCTGTGTGGCAAATACATATACGTACATGTGACCTCAATGATTGCATGTGTGGGAACCCTGCTTTCTCCAAGAACACATCTGTCATCTTTTCAAGAGTGTGTTGCTGCTTTCCAGACCTTAGGTCACATCTGTATGCTTGTGACAAGGCCAGCCACTGCAGTGATCCCTGGCCTAGGTCAACTGATGTCCTGGTGCTGTAGGACCTTGTTACTGGCCTCTACCTCCTGAGGTATTCCCCTGAACAGCGTAAGGCAGAAAAGAACTTCGCCCTTTTCGAGTGACTACTCTACTATTGCCCACAACCTGTAAAAACAAAACAGGTCTTCCCCTGCACAGCGTGAGGCAGAAAAGAACTTAAGCCTTTTCGGCGACTACTCTACTATTGCCCACAACCTGTAAAACAAAACAGGTCTTCCCCTGCACAGCGTGAGGCAGAAAAGAACTGCCTTTTCAAGCGACTACTCTACTATTGCCCACAACCTGTAAAAACAAAACAGGTCTTCCCCTGCACAGCGTGAGGCAGAAAAGAACTTCGCCCTTTTCGAGCGACTACTCTACTATTGCTCACAACCTGTAAAACAAAACAGGTCTTCCCCTGCACAGTGTGAGGCAGAAAAGAACTTCGCCCTTTTCGACTACTCTACTATTGCTCACAACCTGTAAAAACAAAACAGGTCATTATCTGGTCATTTTAGTATAGACTTTAAAGTAAAGTATTATTTAAGGGTCCTCAGCACTAGCACCAATCTCCCTAGGCTTACCCAAACAAAAAAATCCAAGCTTGTTTGCATATACTCCACTTAAACTACAGAACACACTCTAAAACTAAGGCAAACAGCTATAAAATTTTAAAAACAAGCTCCCAAAGCATAGGAATTGAACCTGATGTTTGTTTAGATGAGATTACTCACCTGCAAGTTAATTATTCAGGAGTTACATCTTGAAACCTGGGCTCTAGTGGCTTAGTGTAAACCCCCACCCCATTCTATCCCTGTTACAAAGGTTTGAAATAACCCTTGTCTGGTGCCTTTAATTTCAAATCCCTAGTGCTGTAGGACCTTGTTACCGGCCTCTACCTCCTGAGGTATGTATTAAGTTGTTATTCCTTGTTCCTAATATACTGTTAAATGTATTTAAGTTGAATTGTGTGATTTAATAGTAACTGATGTAACTCTTTTTTGCTACATAGTTACATAATGCACTATTGAATGGCATGAATATTGTAGCTACTTGTTTCTTTAAAGCTAAGTTGTGTCTCTAAAGCTAAATGTGTTTGGTAACCAGACTTTAGTATGACAAGCTCTTTGCAGGGCTGTTCATTAGAGTGAAAATTGAGAGCCTTCTGTATATTTTTTGAGAAGCAGGATATTCAACATTCAACATTCTTTGACTCTCAGTCATAAGGCACTGTTGCAGTAAAATGCTAATGTGTTATAATGATTTATGCTATATGTAAAGATATGTAAAGATTTTACTAACATAGTTTAGGGTTTCCTCGGGTAGTCTAATGTTGTTTAAACTACACAGCTGCTTCTGGCTGCCTCTGAAATCAAGCTCTCTCTCTATCCCTCCCAGGTCTTCCCCTGCACAGCGTGAGGCAGAAAAGAACTTCGCCCTTTTGACGACTACTCTACTATTGCCCACAACCTGTAAAAACAAAACAGGTCATTATCTGGTCATTTTAGTATAGACTTTAAAGTAAAGTATTATTTAAGGGTCCTCAGCACTAGCACGAATCTCCCTAGGCTTACCCAAACAAAAAATCCAAGCTTGTTTGCATATACTCCACTTAAACTACAGAACACACTCTAAAACTAAGGCAAACAGCTATAAAATTTTAAAACAATGTCCCAAAGCATAGAATTGAACCTGATGTTTGTTTAGATGAGATTACTCACCTGCAAGTTAATTATTCAGGAGTTACATCTTGAAACCTGGGCTCTAGTGTCTTAGTGTAAACCCCGCTCATGAGCACTGCCGCTTCGTGCTAAGCTCGCTCCCCTGCCCCCTATTCCCACCCGCCCCAGTACTCGTAATTTTATAACCTCAAACCACTCCCCTACTGTCCACTAACTTCCTGTACCTCACTACCGCCTCTAAGATCCAAAGGAATATGACAACACTCAGTAAGCTTATCATACTAACTCTTTTCCTCCTACTTGTCCCTTACCTAGCTACCCTATATGAAACCTGGTCTTACATAGGCTTCCACCACCCAGGCTACCAAACCAACCCCTCCCCCACAATTAACAACAGAGGCCATGACTCAACTCCCTACTCACCCTCCTTGTTAGAATTCGAACGCTATGTAATTATCAAACCTACCAATATTAGGCCAAATGATAAACATTACTACAAACTTCTACTCAAAGCCCTCAAATTCATTACCACTCTGAATCACAGACTAGCCACAGATGGTGATATCTACCCCAACCCTGGCCCTTCCCCTCCACTCAATTCTAATTCCACCCTATCCTCCCCTCCACTTCTCAATCTAAACTCTAGACCCTTTAACTCTCTTCTGACCTGTCATCTAAACATCAGAAGTGTAAACAATAAGATTCACAACCTACATTGCCCTTTTAGCTACTTGTTCCCCAGACCTACTATGTCTCACAGAAACCTGGCTTAAACCAAGTACGAAAGACACACAGATAATCCCACCAGGGTATGATATACTAAGAGCAGACCGAATAACTCGTAAAGGTGGCGGTGTAGCCATACTCTACAAAAATACATTACAAATCTCTCTTGCCTCTCCACAACCCCTCCTAACAAACAATGCCGAAATTCTACTTGTAAAACTTCAACCAAACAAACATAAAAGCATAAATATAGCATGTATTTACACCCCCCCCAGGCAACAATAATAACAAAACCTTAGAGGACTTTCTCCACTGGTTAACTCAAACTCACCCCCAGAATCCATAGTGTTAGGTGACTTCAACATCGATTGGAATTCCTTCTCATCTAGCTCCCCATCTAGCAGCATAAATCTACATGGCTTTTCTCAGCTCATATCCACTCCTACCAGACTAGGTAAACCCCAAAACAAAGACAGCATCATGGACTGGATCCTTACTAATAAAGATGCTGACCAGTACTCAGCAGGTACTCACCCAGAGGACATGAGTGATCACTTACTCACCTATGCTATCAAATTCAAGAAAATCACCCCCCTTCTTACAACCATAAAAAAAATCAGGAACAATAATAAATTCAACGCCTCCATTTTTCAAACTGAACTTAAAGCCCACAACTGGACAATACTCAAGTCTCTTCCTCTTGAAGAGGCAGTTATCTACTTCAACACCACCTTCCTCAAGATTCTAGATTCCCATGCTCCAATACGGTCCATTAGAACTAAAACCAAAACCGCACCATGGCTCTCTAAGGAAACAAAATCCAAAATCCTATCTAGAAATAAGATGTGGGTCACATGGCGTACCTCTAAAGACCCACACTCCCACCAAACCTTCCGGCAACTTAGAAATGAAACTAAAAGAATGATCTTAAATGATAAACTTCTTCCTCCACCTCCAACACAAACACCTTAATAATCCACAAAAATTCTGGGCAGGCTTAAACAAGCTCCTGCACCCAGGCCAGGCAACCACACCCACTCCAACAACTTGCAAACAACAGTGCCCTGTAAACATTGCTAACACATTCAATAGTTTCTTCACAGAAACTATACAATCCCTGGCCACACAGTCCAAACAAACAACCAGCCCACTCCACTACCCATGCCAGCAGAATACTACAACTACATCAGATCATCTATTTACCTTCGATCCAGTACCCATATCCTCTATAACATCTATTCTTAAAAATCTAAAACCCACTAAGCTAGCAGCTGAACTTCTCCCAGCTGAGTTTCTGCAAAAAGCAGCTGAGGCCATTTCCTATCTCGTCTCCATAATCATAAACCATACCTTGTCAGAAGCCTTCATCCCCTTCATATGGAAAATGTCCCACATTATTCCTCTCCATAAAGGTGGTAGCTCACTAGAGCTAACCAACTACAGACCTATAGCTATACTCTCACCCCTGGCCAAAATTATGGAAAAGTGTGTCCACAAACAACTGATGGAACACCTCACCAAAAATAAAATTCTAGCCAACTCCCAACATGGCTTCAGGCCAAATCACAGTACCACATCAGCCCTACTATCCTTTTCTAATACCATCAATAACTTCAGAAACAATAATAACCTAGCATCTGCTCTTTTCTTAGACCTTTCCAAGGCCTTTGATATGGTGAACCACATTCAACTCCTCCATACATTAAACAAACTATCACTTAGCAATTCCACACTGAAATGGTTCCAATCCTACCTGTCCAATAGGCAACAGGCTGTTCTATGGCAGGACAAATTATCCATATGCCTACCTGTTACACTTGGAGTTCCCCAAGGATCTATTCTTGGCCCTCTTCTCTTCACTATCTTTGTTAATGACCTGCCCACAATCACTCCCCATGCCACATGCATTCAATATGCAGATGATTCGACTATCATCAGCACTGCCTCCAACCTGGCAGACCTCACTGCTTCAACCCAAGACACCTTCAACCTAAAAGAAAAATGGTTCTCAAGTCGTCAACTAGTTCTCAACCCCAACAAAACAAAACTACTTACTTTCTCACCCACTAACAAGACTCTTCCCCCCACCTTCCCTATTACATCCTCCAATGAAATCACTATATCACCAGAAGCTCACACAAAGCTATTAGGTGTTACCATTGATAACTCCCTTAAACTTGACACCCATTTCAATCTAACCATCAAAACCATCAATAAAAAGCTTGTCTCTCTCTATAAAGTAAAACACTTTCTCACTCCTCACGCTAAAATTACAATTGCCAGCACACACCTACTATCAACTCTTTTCTATGCCTCCCCTTTTACAAACCTAAACAAGACAACCCTTAACAAACTTGCTTCTTGTTACAATCACATAGCTAGATTTGCCACAAATTCCACCTTTAGAACACACCACTGCAATAACTTGAAGCAACTAGGGTGGTTAGAGTTTTCCAGCCAACTCCATTTCAACCAACTCAAAATGGCTCACCAGATACTGTATCACCCAGAGAAAACACCAGCTCTGAAAAACATCATTCACCCCTATATTAACCTGCAATCTTTATGCTCCTCCAATAAGATCTTAGCTCAAACTACCAAAGCCAATAATTCTGCTGGGGATTCTCTATTCTCAAACTTTGTAGGTAAAATGTGGAACTCCCTACCGACCATGCTCACCTCAGAACCTTCACTCCTACAATTCAAAAAAAAGTTCGATACTCTCTGGCAATGTCCCTGTTCCAAACCTGATTAACCACTATCATTTCCCCTTCTCTTACCTCACTATCCTTAACCGCTTTTTAACAAGGCGCCTCGCCTTTGTAACTGACCTATGTTTTTTTTTATATGCTGCTGTTATTTTTTTCCCAAGATGTGATGTATCTTTATATTGTATTTAGAACTCAACTATCTTCCTTTTTTGCATTAACAATGTTCATATGTCTGTTATGTACCTGGAGCTTTTCTCCCCGGGCCTCCACTGAAAATGGACATGTATCCAGTCGGACTCTCCCGGTTAACAAATGTAAAATAAATAAAATAAATAAATAAATAAACTGTGTCACACACACTCATTACAATTTCTATAGAATTGTGTGAATGAGGGTTTATGGCCGAGGTATATGTCAGACCTGTTCAAACGCAGCAGGGTCTATCAATAATGGCTATTCATTACAGGTGTACAACAACCTTTGTGGATATGCATGCAGACCCCTTATTGCTTATGTGATCCACCCAGGGATTTAAACATACCTTTGGAAATGTGATTATCAAAGGAGAGATGATGTACCACTTGGCTGCATGTACACATCGGTACCTGTCCTTCATGTTGGTGGCTACTACCTATGTGGTACTGTGGGGATACTATGTTCCGTAAAGGTGGATGACTATGCATAGTTTGGCTTATAGCTTTACAGCATGGGTTTGACAACAGGTATCTGTCTGTATGATACCCTTGTGGAGGATGTGTGTGTCATCTGGAGAATGCATTATAGGCCACAGTATGCATTACCAGATGTGGACGGACATATCCCTACTGTGATTGCTTGTAAATAAGAGAGCTATATGCCAAACAGGAGTGGTCTCATTAATGGGTGCAGGTGAATACCACTGGTTACTGGCATAGTATAGTACCTGAAGGATCCAAATGTTGCTGTGTGTTCTACATCTGTGTGTCAGTTGTCAAGACATCATCTAACGATTGGTTATGGTCAGGCTGTTGAAGTTATGTATACTACCAGAATGCAAAACAATGACAGATAGTAACAATATCACCCACAGCACAGTGTCAAACCATGTCATACAAACATGTGTAGTCAGGTTCCGAAATGTGTGTAGTACAATGCATACTGGCCACCAATAGAAACTATGGAGTGTTACTGTGTAATACAGGGCATGTCACCCTGCCCATGTGTCCACTATGCATGTACATGCAGACAGTGCACCTCCACCATGTTCACAAATGTACACTTGCAAATCTGTGCTACACACGTCCCACACATACTGTCCACTCTCTAACACATGCTGCCAATACTACACACTATTTTAACTAACACTGGTGTAAACAATACTACAATGACAATCACAGCTTTAATGCATCATGCCTGCTCAGCTACACCTTCAAGTATATCATTACACTCTACTGCTGACAACATGGTAACATTGATATACTGCTATAAAGTCACCCTGTACATCAGCACCATGGTAGCCTGTTCCTGCATCGATGTTACAGATGACAGGAGGTGGCACAGGTTCCATCATATGCACAGGGTGTGTAGTTGGTTTGCCATAGGCCTACAGTGAGCCATCCAATCGACATGTATGTGTGTGTGTGTGTGTGTGTGTGTGTGTGTGTGTGTGTGTGTGTGTGTGTGTGTGTGAGGGGCAAGAGTACTGCTATGGGCCTATATTGATGTAATGTGTGCGGGTATGTGTTAGCCCTAGGTGTCTGGTTCATGTGTGTGTGTGTGTGTCTGCATGCACACAGTTCCACCATGTGGCTGCCATATACGGGTATTTGTGGGACAGCCACAGACTGTACCTGCCAGGCTTTACAGATCACCATCTCTGGCCATGGATACGGTACCTGTGCCTGGCAGGGGTGCTACTGACACTATCAGGTACTAAGCCAGACTGGGTACTATCCTCAGAGGTAGATGGATGTACACTGGACCCAGGTCCCTGCTGGGACTGTCCAGAGCCATGTGCACATGGTCTTCTAGGACGATCTATGGTCAGCCCACCCACAACATTGCTGGGGCTGGTACTGGCACTACGGGAGCGGCTGTGACTTGAGGGATGTCCGTGGTGACTTCCAGCTGCTGATGTAGCTGGCATACATTCACATCGACACCTCACCCATCCTGCACTGTCCTGACACATGGACATGACATTGTGGAGGACATCTAATGTCTCACCCCAATGTCTATCCATGACCTCAGTGTAATTATGGATGGCATCTCCTAGGTCATGGATACTGTCAGTTAAAGTGGTGTTATGTGCCCTCTGTGCCCTTAGTCCCTGTCTAGTGTACCATTCCATATGTGCCTGTGCCTCCATGACAGCCTGGAACATGCATGAGGTTGTAAGACCTGTGGCACATCTGCCAGGGGCATGATGACCAGCAGTGCTCCGATGAGAACCCCTGGACATCTGCCTATGTAGTACCGTTCCAGACCTCTGGGTATGGCTGCTGTGTCTGGATGCATGTGCCATAGGTACCACACTGTCCTGGCCATTGCCGACTGTAAACTGTCCCTCAGCTAAGGGCATTGGTGATGAGGGATGTATTGGCAGTATGACTGTGTGTATGGATGGGGTGGACAGCTGTGTACTGTCGATTGGTGGCCCAACGACAGACCCTGGCAAACATGCCTGTGCCTCAACACACCTATCATCATTATCACTATCTGAGCCAGTGACATCAGCTTCCTTGCAGCAGTGAACCAGCCCAACCTCAGTACCTGTGAGAGGATGACAGGAAACACATTTTACGACCTGTACATGATGTCAGAACACATGAACAAATGCACACATGCACACAGGAACACATGCACACATGCACACAAATACACTCATCACTAAAGCAGAGACACACACACACACACACACACACCACCAGCAATCCAGAACATACCCAATAGTGGTTGATGGTGGGGCACAGTATCACAAGACAAACAGTCATACCACACATGTCAGCTTACAGGACGTGTGTTGCTCAACAGCATGCAGAGCGAGTGTAGACAGTCCTTGTTAATAACAGTATACATGGCTTTGATGCATGTGTGCTGTTGTTCAGTGATTGTCCTCACCCTGGAATGCAATGTGTACATGGACACAACATTGCTGTGCAAGTATTACAAGCTCTGCAATGTCCTGTGTACCATCACTCACAGGTATACATACCATGGCTGGATGTGTATCTGTGTTGTCACATAGATATCCATTTCTGATTAGAGCATCTGTGTCTTTAGCAGATGATTGTGGACACAGGTTTAGCACATGCATGCTATGTATACACACAGGATGAGTGGTGCATGTATATCTGATGGAATACCATTGCTCAACATAGCCATTGTACAGTGGTTATGGTGAGTGTAGGACATATTGTGGGCATGCCAGTGCCAGCCATGACATGACATGCTACAACACAACTGCAACATTAAATATCACACATACACAGTGTGTGTCATGTGACCTATACAATCAATAGCATTACAAGACATATATGTGTCACTTTGTACAAATGGTGATTGCTATGCATATTATGTATCGGTGCATATGTTTGCACACACACAACATTGAGGTGCACAGCAGTTAATGCTATGTGTAGTACTGTGGTTACTGTAACTGGATGGCGTGTTGTATCATGAGCAATCATCATGCAGCATCATGTGATCACTCAAGGCTACTTATGTGTGCCAGACTGGCACCTATCATGCTGTACCTGAACCGCAGTACCATGGCTACAGTCACCATTTCACAACGAGTTGTTACATGGGTTTGTAAGGTGCCCAATAGGGAGCATTGCCTAACATGAATGTGTTGCATGTTGGAGAGTGTCGCACTGCCCCATGATAGGTCTCTACCCCTCAGGTATATTATGTGTACTGTGTGGGTGACATTTGGGATAATGGAGTGTGACCTTACAGCGTGTGTCTGAATACACCATGTGTAGCATATTAACATGTACTGTGTATGACAGAGTTGTGTATGTTGTGTGCATGTGTATCGACTGCCTATCCAATGTCCACTATAGTGTAGCCACAATTGTTTGGGATACTCTGTATATTGCATGTGTTTGAGGCAGCCACTCACATTACTGAGATGTGCATAGTGTCACAGCAAACATGCACAGCATGCATTATGTGTAGGTGTGTTACATGTGTACATGGCCTACACCTCACCTATGACATGCACATTTTATTAGCAATATTAAATGTAGAACACACTCACCAGCATGGGTCTGCTTCCTTGCTGTCACACCAGAGGGACCTACAAGGATATGAAACAGTTTGTCAGTGGCAACAACTGTGGCATTGCTACTGTGGCTTTGCAATCTTACAGTAGCACAATGGTTGACAGTCACAGGCCTACACATCATGTTCCAAATTATCAGTATTGAACAACACCAGGCTCCACATCTTCTAACTACAAAGTACACATCTCACATATGCATGATCTTACAATAGAGGTAACAGTAGTCTACAGATATGCCATCTTACCTGCATGTGAACTTGCTGGGGGGCTCCGGCCTCCATGATGATGCATGTGTGCTGTTGTTGTTGTTGGCCGGGAGCCGCCAGGCTCAGGAGCACCTCTTCCACTCTGGTGAGGAGGGGATGGGTGGCAATCCCACCACCTGTGGCAAGCTGTTGCCTACGGAGATCAGACTCACGCTGCCGGACATGTCTAAGTAAATCACTGCAGTGATGTCATACCTGCTCATAAGTCCGGTTATGCATGCCTATGTCATTTATCCTGTGGACAACATCTTGCCACAGCACAGTCCGCTCATGCTGGTCCTGGCTGGTTCTTGAAAATAGCACAGTGTACTGTTCGATGAGACAGTTGGTTAGTATTTCATCCTCTGCACGACTGTAGGCAGGATTGCGATGGTGGGACATGGCCCTGGAAGACAATAAAACAATATGTGTGAACAAGTTATGTGGCACACTTAACATTCTACAGTACAGATATCATTGAACTGCCATAAATAGCAAACTATTGTCTGTCAGAGGATACACACTTCCAATACCACATATCAGTGCTCAACCCACAACTGCCTGACACTGCCTGACATGCTCTATATATTAAAACATTTTCTGCACAGCAACAAAGAGAAACCACTATGTAAGACTATGCAACAGTACATGGCACACTGTATGCGACACAATGCACCACCTAGCCACAGTAGGTATATATCCAGCTAATGCATAACAAAATATGTAATCCATTGCAATGATTATAAACTCCAGTTACAGTATTACCAGCATACCACACTAGTTGTTGATGGAAAACCCCTGCCTACAATATGTGCACATTCGTGAATATAGGAGGCATACTGCTGTACTAGACTATACATGTTGCTAGATACCCACTTATATCCTGTAACACACATATGACCGAGGGCATGTTATAGGCATACCCACACACACATCAAACATACATACAGGACACAGAGGTATGGCAACCCAAATGAGCTTTATCTGTGTACCATACAGTACTGTGTGTCAGTACTTACAAACCCTTATGCCTGAGGTATGTAATCTGTGAGGACTACAGGGAACACACAAAACAGTGTTTCCAAGCAATGTGGACATACACCATACTGTGCTGTTTAGGCCTACAGCTTCAGGTAGTACTACAGTTCATACAGGGGTTTGATTCACCAGCAGTACCAATCAATGAGCATACATCTACTGCTTTATCCTCCAATGGCACACCCCAGTTAACACAAAGGGACTCCGTTGGACCATATGCCATACTGCTTTTTCTGGCTAGCAATAGCATGCACATCTTTTGCTGGGATCAGAGCTAGGACACATAATACCATGACAGAAACAGTTTCCCACTAAGCTATCCAACATATACACAACTGTGACACATTCACCAACACATTCATCATCACACTCAGTCAACCTCACATAGCAATTATTGCAACAAGTACATGTGGATGTGTATTGGTTCATAGGTAGGTTATAGGCTATTGGCCCTAAGGCCTATAGAAGCCTAGCCAGATGGTACCCTGGCCTTTGACACCCAAGTAATATAGTTCCATGTGTCCCTGTCAAGCAGAGCCACAGATGTGATTTCCAGGGTGTAATTCCTATCTCCCATCCAATCATCAAGACTATTCATGACGAGTGCTACTGAGGAGCTTTGTTTGCTATTGCTTGGTAGTTTGTTCCAGAGTATGGGATGTCTCTGAGATAGGAATCTATCCCTCCAACATGTTCTGTCTATTGTGGTGACAAGGTTTAGGTCCCTAGAGTGTGTAGCTCATGGGGATAGTGATCTGTTTACGTGGAGCATGTCCAACAGCTCTGGGTTTGACATAGCTTTGTATGTTAGGCAGGGGTCACCTCTGGGTTGCCGGTATGCAACACAGTGTAGCTCTGGTTTGGTGAGATGGTATGCATAGGGCACCTGTTTGAGGACAGTATTACTCTTTGTGAGATATGTCTGTGACCTTTCCATTTGCTGTAGATGTCTTGTGAGGTACATCCCAGAAGGGGCACTGTACTCTATAATGGGTTTTGTGAGTGATGAGTAGAGGGGAACGCTGACCTCTTTTTTCCCTGGATGACACAGCTTTTGTGATGAGGTGTGCCATGTAGACAGATTACATGACTAGTGTGGCACTGTGATTATCAAGGGGGAGACTACTGTCCACCTGTGTCCCATGGTCTCTTATCACACTTTCGGTGTTAAGTCGACTACCACCTATGTGGTAGTTCATGGGTACAGAGTTTTTAGCAAAAGGGATGTGAATGAATTTCAGACATTGAGCTTGAGGCCATGGCTTTGTCACCAGGCATCTGTCGCAGTAAATGTGACTCTGTCTCTCCCTGCCTCTATATATATATATATATATATATATATATATATATATATATATATATGTATCCCTATCACAACACCAACACGCCACAAACCCGACACTCAAAACGACACCAAAACACCGAAAACGCTCAAAACTGACAACTCACAAAACTGAACACCATAACACCGACACCCAAAACACCAACACACAAATGTAAACTACACATAACACACAACTATACATGCACTAACCCTAACCCAAACCCTAACCCTAAGGTCCGACACTACCGCACACTTACCCTACCCGCACCCTAACCCTAACTCACTTAACCCGCCACTAAACCTACATTCCATCACTATCGCACACTTACCCTACCTGCACCCTAACCCTAACTCGCTTAACCCGCCACTACACCTAAAGTCCGTCACTACCGCACACTCACCTTTCCCACACTCTAACCCTAAATCCTACACTATCTCACACTTACCTGTCCACTTCTTAACGTTAAATCCCTCACTAGCACACACTTACATGCCCACTCCCTAACACTAAATCCCTCACTAGCACACACTTACCTGTCCGCTCCCTAACATTAAATCCCTCACTAGCACACACTTACCTGTCCGCTCGCGCTCACACATTTCCCATGTCGGTGTTTCGGCTGTCGGGATTTCACATTGTCGATCATTTGTCTCGTCGGTCTTCTCGTGTCGGTCTTCTTAGCGTCGGTGTTTCGGTGTGTCGATCAAGTCAAGGAGACCCACATATATATACATATATATATATATATATATATGTATAGATATATATATATATATATATATATATATATATATATATATATATATATATATATATATATATATATATATATATATATATATATATATATATATATATATATATACACACACACATATATATATATATATATATATATATATATATATATATATATATATATATATATATATATATATATATATATATACACACACACACACACATACATATAAACATCCATTGGTGTACATATAGATATACATATAGGCACATATACAGTCCACCTTTCATGGTGGGAATATCAATTATGCGAAGTATGTGAGGTATACAGTTATGTAATGATATTGCACAGTCTTGTGCGAAATGCATTGAAGGTGTTCTCAGCCCATTTGGCTTTAGCAGGCCTCACTGGCTGCAACACTGCAAACCTAACAAATCACACCCACAGCGTTTAACTACCACATGTCATATACCAGCAAACAGCCATTGTCTGCACTACTGTACAGAACACAGATGACATGGTTCAGATGTTTGACATTTAATGCTGAACTACATATATCACAGTTATGTCCCACTGTACACAGCTACACACTGATTTGTCCATGGCAGTAGTTATGCAGGGCATCTGTGCATAGATACGTACTGCTGCCATATATTGATGTTTCAAAGTATGTAGAGTAGTCTTCAAATACATCTACTACATGCCAGTAAATACATATCTGTTACATATCTTGCCTTTGTATGTGTTTGTAGTTTTCACTTTGCTGTATCTTTGGCTTTATTTTAAATATATATATTTTTTTCCACTGGTGTGGGTGGGGGTGTGCGTCTCTCTCTCTCTGTCTCTGTCTCTCTCTCTCTCTCTCTCTCTCTCTCTCAGCATCTGCAATGGGATGATTGCATGTGTGGCCAGCAAGTACAGCCTGCTTTTATAGGTATCTGCACATGTGCATGTGATGGCCTCTGCACCAGTTGGTGGCCACCATTTGGTAATTGCATGCAGCCTGCTATGTGGTAATTGCAGTACTCACTGTCATAGCAACCCAATGCCATAAATTGCTATGTCAGGTAGGCATAGCCCTTTCATCTTTCCAAAGTGGGGCCCATTCGTGTTTGCTGTGGACACCATTGTGTAAGTCAGAAGGTTGGTATACTTCTTATATGTGAAGCTATGGGTGTAGCCAGTGATTTAAATGTTGTACTCGGACCTGAATGTTGCCACTTCCACTACACAGTTGTCAGTGTAGAATTGTACTCACCCCTACAAATACTAATGCAGGGTACATGGGGGTATGTAGTTTCTTTTCTACTTATACAATTAACTGCCATACAAAAGTAGTTATTGAGATGTATTCATTTGACACATGAACTGTTTGTGAACTGCTATACTGTGAATATTAATTTACCCACTTTTGAACAGTTTCTGCTTTTTAGTGTTGACATTAGCACAGGCTGCTCAAGAAAACTGGACAAATTTCAGTACTGAGTATGCCTACCTATATCCTTGGTAGACCTTGAACACACATGTTTATTGTACATTTGGGTAGGGGTGAAGAAGGACAGAGAGCATTATGTATTAATGTGTGAACTTTATCTTGCTGGACTTAAAGGGTTGCTGTGTACCTGTTAGTTTACCAAGGCAAGTAGTCTGTCTGTGTAGCTCCCAACTGTAGACCTATCCAGATGGTAGCCAGAGGTTAGCCTGTTATTCTTTGTCTGTGCACCAAACCGGTCTTTTTCAGCAATGGAACAATGGCATTGTCACAGTTGGTTGCTACCAGTACATGGCTACATCCCTTGGTATTTCACTGTTGTACTCCTATATAAGAGTATGCTTCTGGAATTCCTTCCAAAGCTATTTGCACAGTGTGTAACAGCAGAATAGCTGATATGCCTGTGTGTTTCTGCCTCTGCCAGGCCTCTCAAACACTCAGGTACATATTTGAACAGACTCAGGGAAAAGTAGGTAGAAGTGAGGTACACCTTAACAATATTAGAGACATTAAGTTGGGACTTTGAGAGGACCAGAGCGTATGGATTAATGCACATTTCCTGAAGTACAAGCGGTGTCCAACTCTTACATATTATCATTATTCATTAAGTGTAATTCACCACCTTTCTGCCCAACGTGTCCAACTCTTACTTATTATCATTATTCATTAAGTGTAATTCACCACCTTTCTGCCCAACGTGTCCAACTCTTACTTATTATCATTATTCATTAAGTGTAATTCACCACCTTTCTGCCCAACGTGCCCAACTCTTACTTATTATCATTATTCATTAAGTGTAATTCACCACCTTTCTGCCTAACGTCAGTAGCTTTCAGAGGGATTCAGAGGGACACAGCTAAAACCTATCTCAAAATCAGGGATATGCCTGAAATTTAGTCACAGTTGGGAAGTATGGCCTCTGCCCTAATTAGATATGCTAGTGTTTTTCCTACTATGATACTGTGAGGGGGTTGTAAAGTGCTGCTGTAACATTATTTCCTGCTAGAATGGCTGGTTCTCTTTTCACAGTCATGTAATGCAATTCCACAAGAACTGCTGGTAAGGATCCACAGAACAGGATTTGTGTTATGGCATTCCTATTTGTCCTTTACATTCACTCATTCTGATGCATGATATATTGATTTCCGCACCAATTTGTTGTATGTTTACCATGGCTCAGTGGTACTTCATGCAGTCTAGTGTGTACAAGGTCTGGGGTTCAAGACTGACAGAGGTATTTTATTTTGCTGCTGAGCAGAACAGGGGCCCTGACATACATAGTGACTAAGGCACTTTTAAGCAGTTGTAAGCGGGTTTGCATGGGTTTGCACGATGCTTAGCTAAGCGTACACAAGTGCACACAGGCGCACACTCGTGCAAACCCGCTAACTACTGCTTAAAAGTGCTTACTCCCTCTAACCCCCACGCTCATTTCTTTGAAAGAAAAGAAAATGGGGAGATAGGAAAGTGGTGAAAAAGGGGTACAAAGAGGCGAAGACAGTAGGGAATACAGCTCGGGATGTGCAGGACAGGTGTAGGGAAGGTCCATAGCTGCCCATTTCTTTAACAGCAACAGCTGTGCATATACTAGTAATTTGGATGGAAATTTGAAACTTTCCACCCCTGAGAGATGGGTGAAGACAACAAAGTATGTTGTACTGCCAATTAAATTTCAGTTTATGTGTCCAGCGGACATGTGTGCAAAATGAGCAGCTATGTATGGGTCGTAATTTTTTTGTGGGATCAGATTGCCCATTTTTTTTTCAGGTGAGAGTGGAATGTGGGGTAGGGGATGTAGGCATATTTTGGAAGGTAGGTTGGGGAGGTAAACAGACAAGACAAACAAGATGCATACAGGGGCAGAATATGACACATGGTGTGGGTGAACACCATTGATGGGGAAGAGTGTTTGGAAATCGCAAGCCCATGAGCCCAGAGATGGCAACAGTGGAACTGAGATCCCCACCTATGGGCAGTCACCACTGCACTTTCACAACCCGGAGGGTGGCTGTGCTGGGGGCTGCATAGGAGGGGCAGGCTCACCCGTGAGTCGCGCCACTCTTGCCTCAAGCTGGTGTAGAAGATCAGCGACTGAACGCTCGATCTCCCTATGTACTACAGCCCGGACCGTTCGGAGGGTGATAGGTGGCCGTCTTCCGGCCACGCTTGCATGGAGGGGACGAGCCCCATCCCCTGCAGTGCTTCCACCCAAAGGTGGCACAGGATCAATGGAGGAGGAGGTCCCGGGCTGGGCACCGGACCTGCTGGTTCCAGGTGCCATCACCAGCTGAGGTGGGACAGGTGGGTCCGCTGGGACCGGCCTTCCCATACATTCTACGTTTAGGAGGATTTAATGACAATGTGGGTTAGTAATAGCCAACAGCATTCCAATTTAGTTGTAACAGCATACAGTAGTATTCCCATTAACCCAACACACCAGAGTTCCAACAGTTGAACAGCAAGCATAACACATGCATATATAGAACAACAGTGGGCATTCCAACAGCATGCAGGATTGATTGGTGGCAACAGGCCACCAAGATTTTGGGATGTAAACAGGGCACATGCATCAAAGTAAATGCAGATATTTATAAACCAATAGGACATGTGTCCCAACAAATGTTATGAGATTAGACATACCCATTGAGGTGTGGAATTGCATTGTTTATGCACATACAGTAGGGTGTAAAAAGATACCTCCATTAACAACTTATATATACTTATAGTTTACACTACATTCCTATTGACTGCAGTTATATATCCCCTACATGTATTATTACACTAGGCAATGTCCGTTAAATTGTAAAATGGGTTTTGCTAGTTCTTGATATACTTGACCTGTATCTGACATACAAACTGTCCTGGATGCAGATATTACTGCTACATATTTATATATTTCATTTATATTTATATATCTACATATCTGGATGTGTTCACGTGACATTATCAGGTATATGTTGACAGCCCCCTACATTTCTAGCAGCACACTGACATTTCTGGGGAAAAGAATAACAAGCTACTCGTGTGCCAGATTAACCTGTACATGCCGGCCATGAACCGACAGTTGAGGACTGTATATATGCTTAACAGCTACTGGCACTCCCTTCATCCACTTTATATGGGCCTACACATGTGTGGGTTGAATGCGCTTAATACAACAGTACTATTTCTATAATGCAAGGGTACAACAACATATCAAAGAAAGTGACACGGACACACTCCAGGAATTATACCTTTATTAATTACATTACACACTTTTCTAGTGGCTCTCTCATTTATTTGATACATTAGTGCATGCAGAGGTCTTTTATTCAAGACATTTTATACCTTTATTAATGGGTTACAACACCTTTTCACGCTGTCTCACTTATTTTATATAACAGTAAATGCAGATAAGTTATTCAACACTCATTATACCTTTATTAATGGATTGCAACACTCTTTTTCAGGCTGTATCACTTCTTTTATATGACAACACATGCAGAATAATTACTAACCTGCCTGGTGGCGCAGCCTTAGCAGCCTATCTGCATAGGCTTGCTGATTCGCAGCACGGACACCTGCAGCTGTGAAGTAAATGTAGGGATATTGAGACATACCTATCCATAACATAGACTACAATAGCAATTATTACATACTTCATTCCATGGCTACATACTCAGTAGTGGGGCATTTTCCATTTCATGGCCCTCCTGTATCCACTGCTTCAGTCGGTCCTCCTTGTGTCTCTTCAGGTCTGAGAAGTGGTGCCTGACCTCCTCACCAGTCCGAGGGATGCATGTGGCACTGGTGAGATCATGTGCTAGATGGTTCCAGGCTTCCGCTTTGTACTCAGTGCCCTGAAACTGGCCCTGCAGGAGTCTTGCATCATGATGATGGACGAGGAGCCAAACCATTATTTTTGACTCCTCAATGCCCCACCGTTGCGCTCGAAAATGAGAGCCCTCTCCAACACCAGCCATACTGTTTGTAGATGGGAGCTACAACCAGTTACGGCAATTATTCCCGCCTATGGAGCTTAAATATGCCTCATTTCCCGCACTTATTTATGATTGGCCAGTTTTGAAAAATCTCAGCTAAAAGCAAACCTGCTTAGCAATGGGTACATTTCCAGTGATATATATGAGTGTGTTGGAAATGCATCCATATTTAAAGCTGTCATGGCTTAGTGGTTTAGTACTGTGAATATGGTGCACAGTATCCAGGGTTTGAGGCCTGTCATTGCTTTTTATTTTACCACTGGCCAGACCGGCTAGGAGGTGTGGCTGTGTTTAGCCAACTTTGCTCAACTTTGCCCAATGTTGCTCTACGCTGCCCGACGTTGCCCGACCTTGCCCAACATTGTGCTAGTTAGCACGGTGCACAGCTCTTCGCGAACATGTCTCATATGTGCTAGTTGGCGCGATGCGCAGCTCCCCACAAAACTATTGCACTAGTTAAAGCAGTGTTAAGCAATGAGCAATTGTACTTAACTGTGCTTAATACTAGTAAACTTTGCTTAGTAGTGCTTCACATTGCTTAGGATACGTTACTTATGCATTTATCAGTATGCATGACCATTCCACCTTCTTATATATATATATATATATATATATATATATATAAAATATTGTTCACTAACACATAGGCCATTTCAATTAATTTTAGTGAAATTTAAAAGGTAAATGTCAGGAATTCTTTTTATGCACACATTTCCTACAGAAAATAGGTAGTGGAGTGGCGGGACTCAAACTGGTAATGCCTCCTCTTTGTGCGAGGGCTCTACCACTAGGCTATTGCTATTTGGCTTAATTTGCATATACATAGTTTATTATTCTCTTCGATATCTACACTGCTAACTGTAGCTAAGCAATGGGCAAACCCGCGCATATACATGCAAATACGGGCAGCTATATCAGGAATAATAAAAAAAAAATAGGAAAGCTTTGCATTTTAAACTTGTACAGAGATTTAGAATGTGGGGGTGTGTAGTGTTGGGTATGTGGACATTTGAGCAGACACGCTCATTTCAGTTGACATTTGCAGTTTAGGCACTTGCAGGGGCGTGGATATTTGGACTTCTCGGCAGTCTGACACACCCCCTGCACTTGTGTACACTCCATGTAAGCCTTAGAGTGTAGTCAGCGTACCCTCATGAATATGCATGACACGCTGACATCATACTCTTAGACTGACGTTTCTGTGTAAAACTTAGTTAGTCTTACATGGAGGATTAGTGAATCCTGGTCTATGACTTTTGCTGACAGTGCCATCACTCACAACAAGACCCAAGGGATATTAGAAGGAAAAATATAAAGAATCCTACATTTTCACATTCATACTTACATGGAAAAAGTTTCCACCCCATACTCATTAAAGAGAACTTTATCAAGAGCCTGACCATTCATTTTTCGAAGTCAGCCTCAATAGATGAAGGTTTCATAGAAGAACCAGAGACACTTAAATGTTTTTACACTGTGAAAATGACTGAAAGATAATAGAATAAATTCGCAAAAAAGTAAAACTACAAAGACACACTATAAACAAATCTATTATATATAGAACTTCCCCTTGAAAATACACTAACAACTTTGACAAAAACAATTTTAAAAGCAGTTTCTGATTGGACTATTTTTTGATAGCTCTATTATAAAACATATTTTGACAGACAGCTGAAAAAATCTCTGTGATAAATTCTGACATTCTAAATAACAGTAGGTCAGGCACTAGATTCAGCTTTTGGAAAAGTGCTAACATAAAAATGCAACTGGAAAATGTGTATAGAGGGACTAGAGACAATAAAAGAGATGAGGAAATTTCCATTTTGCTTTTGTAAAATGTGTCTGTCGTTTCAGGAAAGATAGCACATATGTTATAGTAAAAGTGCAGGACAGATTAACAGAAGAAAATGAACACTGTAATTGCAAAAGCTCATGAGTAGTTTAGCCACCTTTGAAAACTGCAATGCATTTTATGCAGACAAAGTGATAAAGAGTCTGTCACAGCATGTTTATCAGTGTCCTGACGTACAAAAGAAGAAAGAAAATGCTATTTATATGTGCTTATAGATTTGTGACAATTTCAAGAAATTCAAATTTTTTGTCTTAAACTAGACATAATGTCAAAATTTTAAAGGTGATGCATATGGGTCTACTTCAGAAACCCAAATGCTCACTTACCCGACTTCCCAAATGTCGAGACAAAAAGGCCAATGACTGCGCATCACCAGTGTAATGGAACACCAACTTTCCTCTCCAGGTAAATAACCGCTTGGCCATCCTGACAAAAAAGTAAAACTGAAGGAAAGCAAACCCCACACACCCCCTAACTAAACATACCAACTCCAAGATTACACTACCGCAGGGGTAAGGGGCAAAGTTCAACAGGATGGCCAAGCAGTTATTTACCTGGAGTGGAAAGTCAATGATCTGGGACTTCGGCGTTGTGTGGTCATCAGCCTTTTTTTCATCTTGGCATTTTGAAAGTCTGGTAAGTGATCATTCAGGTTTCTGAAGGGGACCCATATATATATAAATATATATATATATATATATATATATATATATATATATATATATATATATATATATATTTATATATATATGGGTCCCCTTCAGAAACCTATATATATATATATATATATATAGGTCCCTGTCATTTCACTGAATCATTTCATTAAAACTCAAATGACTGCACCCATTTCACTGGACTCATTTCAATTAAAATTTGTATCACAGAAAAGTATGGAATTGTATAGAAAGTATCTGATGGTGTCATTTAATTTCTTATAGGAATTATTAAGGAAGTGAGTCTATTAGACTATGCTTGGATTGCGATAGTCAGCATCATGTTATATCCCCAGATCTGTTGATGTTTGTGTTTGTTCTCCTGTGTTGATTCACTATGTGAGTGTTTTATTTCATTTCTCCCTGGTTGTACAACCATAGTACATGTAAGTAAGGAGGAGCAAAGCCCTCCATATGGAGGGTGCTACCCTGCAAAAACATGCTTTTAGGATTTACTTCATGTGGAGAAGGTTTTCTATGAAATAAGTTTTCAGTGAAATGAGTTTTGAATGAAATTAATTTTGCCATTCAACTTTCAATGAAATGGAGATTTAATGAAATTCCATAGACCTATACATATATAGGAGGTTCATAGGAGTTTACTAGGCTAATGGCCCTGGAGCCCTTACACGCCTAGCCATATTTATCCCAAGTTGCTCCTGTTGTCAGTGGTTAGGTGAGTGAAGTTCTCAGAGGCAAGGGTAGTTAATATCAACTTCCTCTGTCCAAGAGGGACATGGGCACAACCCCAGGAGTAAATCTGCAGTCAGCCATCCATTGATCTATGTTACATTTGAAGTGGATTAGAGAGGGGCTCTGTTTCATGTGAATTGGAAGCTTGTTCCAGAGAAGCGGCAGTCTCTGGAAAATGTATCTATCTCTCCAGCATAATCTATTCACGTCAGAGGCTAGTTTAAGATCTCTGAAGCGAGTGGCCATCCTGCAGTTTGATTTATGAATGTGTAGCATTTCCATCAGGGCTAGGTCAGAGACTGCTCTGTAAGCCAGGCACAGATCACCCCTTAGAAGCCTGTAGGAGAAAGCATACTGGGACAGGGCTTTCAGTCTTTCCATATAAGATTTCTTTTGTGTACCCTGTAATTCCTTGGTGAGAAACCTCTGTGATCTCTCTAGTTTTTGCAAGCGTTTTGTGAGGTACATGTAAAAGGGAGCATTGCACTCAATTATTGGTCAGACGAGGGTAGAGTATAATGGAATTTTAACATTCTTAGATCTAGATGTGATGCCTTTACTTATAAGATGTGGCACATAAAAGGATTTCCTTACTACTGTGGATATGTGATGGTCAAAGTTCAGATTGCTGTCAACTTGAGTACCCAGATCATGTACCACTGGGTCTACACTTAAGTGGGTGCTGTCTATAATATACTTAGCAGGGATGTCAGCTTTCCCAAAGGGAATAATAATGCATTTTTTTGCATTTCACTTTAATCCATGGCTTTGGCACCAATCATTTGTTTACATTAACCCTATCTGCAGTATATTAGCATCACTGAGGGACTCAATGACGGCTCCCAGTTTGTAATTGCCAGTAAACCTGGTCATCCACAGGACAGTCAAGTTTGTCTGGAATTCTAGGAAACAAATTCTGAACAGCAGGGGGCACAAGCACAGAACCCTGTGGTACGCCACTGGTGACTGTTATTTTTCTAGACGCGAAGTCATCCACTTTGACGGTATGTGTGCTGTACATGAGAAAGTTGGCTACCCATCTGGTAATGTAGTGTTTAATTCCCAATTGGGAGAGTTTCTCTATAATACTATAATAATATAATTTGGGAAAAAAACAAACTACCCGCAATCTACCACATTTGTGGTAGTCCCTTAAATACAGAAAATGTAATAAGGGATCTGGGGACCCAAGTAGATAGTAATCTCTCCTTTGATAATCATATTGCCAAGGTGGTTAGAAAATCCTTCAATGTGGCCCACTTAATCACAAAAGGGTTCACATCTAGTACAAAAGAGGTTATTGTGCTGCTCTACTCATCACTCTTCAGACCCATCATAGAGTACAATGCCACATTTGGGATGTACCTTACAAGACACCTGCAACAGCTGGAAAGATCACAGAAGTACCTCACAAAAAGGATCACTGACCTCAAACAGTTGCCCTATGCAGCCCGACTGAAGAAACTCCAGCTGTACTCGGTTGCATACCGCTTACTCAGAGGTGATCTCTGCTTGACATACAAGGCCATGTCCAACCTAGAATTGATGGATATGCTCCACCTAAAAAAAAACAAATCCCCAAGAGTCACACGCTCTAGGGATCTAAACCTCACCACAATGATAAATAGGATGTGCTGGAGGGATAGATTCCTGTCCCAGAGACTCCCCATGCTTTGGAACAGGATACCAATCTACATTAGGCAGAGCCCCTCACTAACACTCTTCAAGAGAAACCTTGATGAGTGGATGGGAAACAGAAAATTTACCCTGGGGTTCACTGCAGTGGCTCTGCTGGACAGAGGCACAGGGAACTAATCTAAGGGGACGGCGAAAGCCAACACATTCTGGCTAGGCTTATAGATGCCCTCAGGCAGATAGCCTAGTACTTACCTATGAACCTAATACCTAAGTGGGGGATTGTTTCAAATGCCTTGGCTATGTCAGGATAGGCAGTATGCACTGTCCTTCCTCATTCAGGGCCTTGATGACTTTCTCAACGAAGTCAACCATGTTTAGCAGGCATGATCTACCTTTAACGAATCCAAACTGGGTTGTGTTCAGAGTTTGGAGATCACCTATGTTCTTATTAATAAGGTCTACAATGATTCTTTCTATGGCCTTGCAGATGAGGCTAGTCAAGCTTATGACCCTATAATTCCCAGGGTCAGCTGATGGTCTCTCTTTGTGCAGAGAGATTACTGTTGCTGTTCTCCATTGTGCTGGCACATAGCCAGTTCTGAGGCTGTAGTTAACACATTAAAGTCAAGTGCACCTCCAGGCATTTCTGCAGCTACCTCCTACTGCACCTCTAGGTGTTAAATATTGCTTGTTCCTATCTGCATTAATAATTACAAAATCATGCTACAGTAAGATATCAGAATATTTTATTTTGAAGCATACATGATGGCAAACACAACTGTATTGATAGCTGACCTCTGTCAATGAGTATTTGTTAAAACTGTAAGGTGATAACTTCATTTTTTAAAGGTTCAAGCCACTCCCACTGGGAGCTAAAGGTACACACTCAAAAGAGGTGTACTGGAAGGAACAGAAATCTAAGTGGGTCTGCTAGGTGATATTTTAAGTTGTTTAAAAGGCAACCTGGGATGTTGTCTGGTCCCATAGATGCTGTGTTTTTGGCCTTGGTGAGGGCCAAGATGACCTGCTCTCTTGAGATAATAGGCTGAGGAATGGTGGCAGGTATACTTTGGGGGATGACTGCAGGGGATGGGGGGATGAAGTTTTCTACAAAATTGTCAGCTAGCAGGTTAGTTATTACCTCCAGTTGAGTATGGTGGTGCTATCCACAACCAGTTCAGCGTATAGATGGGTATTCCCTTTTAGATTTCCAACATAAAGAATGTCTTGTGATTATCCTTAGCTAGAGAGGCTATGTTTGCTTCGTAATAAACTTTGGAAGACTTGACAAGATCTTTAATTTGTTTGTTTAAGCTAGAGAGGGATTTCTTTCTCTGCTGAACCAGTTCTTATTTTATAGCCGACTTACACTCTGGGTCCACCAGGGTGGCTTATTATTTTGGCAAGACCTGGTTTTAATCCAGTCATGTATAGCCACCTCTATACAACTTCTTAAGTGGTTATACAGGGCATTGGTGTACACCTCTGTATATGAGTCTATATTATCTGCATTTGAGGGGGTTTTGAAACTTCTTGTACCATCACTTATTAGGAGATAATTTGTCTTTGAAAAATTCTTAAGCATTTTTGAACTTGATGGGGTATCTGGTCTTATAATTACATCAAACAAGACTGATTTATGGTCTGATCTTACCAAGAGATGACATCACACAGGGGGTGGAGTGCTCTCCCATGTTAATGAGTACTATGACCAGGACATTCAAGTCTCTTGTGGGTGTGCCGACTAGCTGTTCTAGAGCATTTTCATTGACAAATTCCAAGAACCTCTGATACATATTTGTGGTCATGTATGTTTCCCAGTCAATGGTAGGATAATTAAAATCACACATGAGTAAGGTGTTGGGCTATATGGCAAGTGACTGCTTTTCATGTTTCATGCTATAATGTGGTAGGCAGCTTTAACTATAGTTAATTGGACATGGAGTAGCTCAAGACAGTCATACTGTATGCCCAGTCTCGAGGTGTACTTATCCTTAATGAAGATGTATACAGCTGCTCCTTTGGTTCTTTCATGCTCAATTTGTGGTCTGAATGTATGGAAGACATTGTAGCCTTGCACAGCTGGGGTGTTTTCCATGCCTTTGAACAATGTCTCAGTGACTGCTTAGACATCAGCATCTTCCAAAGTGAGGACTGCTTCCAGGGAGTGTAGTTTTTTGATTAGACTCTTAGCATTAAGCAGCAGTACTTTGAGTTTATCAAGAGAGGATTTTGTTATGTTGGGAGGTTGGTTATTTTGTCACTGCCTAAAAAAGGCATAATAGGGGTGGCTAATGCCTTTACGAGTATCCATATGCCTAGAGGAGATATGTGCAGATCACTTCTGGAAAAGCAGAGTGACCTGTTGACCATGTCTTCCCAGGCTGACAGATACTGGATCCCCTTGTACTGACACAAGAAGCTAAGCCAGTTGTTAAAGTCAATCATTTTTTGTTTGTATTGTGGCATAATCCTTGGAGAAGGTGGAATGTTGTTTAAGGCTAGGCTTATACCTGCCTGTAACACATAATCTAAGAGCTCAGTTATGTCTCTCTTTGGGTCCCTATCTGTTGATCAAGTTTTCAGAAACTCGAAATTCATATGGTCAAGACCATTTGATTGGGTTTTTAAAACTCAAATCTTTTGAATGGAGATCAAGGTACAGTGTGGATTGGGAAATGTACCCTTTTCCTAACTGTAGTGCAATCTCAAACTTGACATATTAAATTTGCAGGGGGTATGGGGGTACAAGGGGGCTTGCACCCCTACAAAAACTTAAAAATGGTAGATTTTTGTGAGGTTTTTTTGATATTCAAGTTTTCGGAAACTCGATCATATGGTCTCAACCATATGAATTTTGAGTTTCTGAAAACTCAATCATCTGACATAGAATCCTGTCTTCATCTAGTCCAGTGTGGTACATCTCAAGTTATTCACCCCCACATGGACTATGACAGAGTCAAGCTCGTACTTGTGGCTGAATGATTTCAGTTCTTGAGTGACTTGACAGGTCCTAGTACCTGACAGGCAGCTAACCGTAACCCGCTCCTTATCCAGCCTGGTGAGGGGAACATCCATGTGTCTCACAATAAAGTTACCTATGACCAATATATTAGGATTTGTGGTGTTATGCCTTATGAACTTATTTTTTGAGACACTGGTATGTGTTATGTGTTGTGGTTGTTTTTTGCATTGTTATGTGTGTAAGTGGTTTCCATTTGGGATGCCTTTGATCTTTTGGTAATTTACTAGTGAGTACCCCACATATATGGCTTTATGTGTCATATCATTATTTAGTTTGGGAAGAGTGTGTGTGCGTGTGTGCTGACAACCTGTTTGGTATTCAATTTGTCCTTATGTGAGAGTCTTGGCTCCAATTTCATAGTGTTACTACATCTCTCACAAAGTATTTGTTTGTTTCAGAAGTAAGTGGTTATCAGTATATATGAGACAATTGCTACATTGCCTCAGGATGCCCATGTGCATCAGACTGGCCAGAGAGATGATGGGAAACTGCTTGTCTATGATAGCAGTCGCTTACTGTATGGAAGGGAATGGGCTAATCTGACAGGACTGTGGTGGTAGCATCGAGAATAAAAGAGGGACCGATACTTTGTTTAGTCTAAGGTTGATCTATAAGGCAGCACTGCTCTGTGTGCAACTGAGTTGTTCGTAAAGCAGTAGAAAAGCTTGGAAGGTTTCACTGATAGCTGTTTAAAGAAAAGTTGAGCTTCTAGGCTTTTGCATCTACACAGGGCACTGCTAACCACCACTGGGCAAAGGGCAGCACCACACAGAATACAAGGCTTAAATATTAGTAGAGAGAAACAAGTTTTAAGCTAAATACCAATCAGGAAAGCACACAATAAGCCTTCCACCAGCATTCCCCAACTCAAACAGGTTAGATCACACACTTCTGCTACAAGGGTGCAGAAAAAAATGCCTTCTTAATGTAGAATAGCTAGTTTGGAGCACAAGTGTAACAAGACCACACAAACTGCCTACAACTAACAGCCCTACAACTAACACATACAATGTAATACAGTGCAATTAACTACTTAAAGCAGCAACAGACAGTACAGTTTTTTTGAAACTACTAAGGTACAGTCACCGTATATAAGAGAAATGCAAAAAGATGCATGGTGCCTTTTTGTGTGCTTCCCAGCTCAGAAACACAATGTAAACACATACTGCAACTATATGAATAAGCCCAGTCCTCCTAATGTAAAAACATAGCAAAGGAGTCTCTGGAGTGAAATGCTACAAACAAACTTAAAAGATCAGAAATGCTACCACAAACAAACTTAAAGATTCCAGTACAGCAGTGTATTTTAAACAGATTATAAAAGTGTGATTATTCAATAAAAATACCTTGCTTTGTATAAATGAGCCAAGAGCCACTCAATTGTAAGGAATCTATAATGGCACTTAAAAACAAGATAAGCTGATTAGTAAGCCCTTCAACCAGTAACACTACAAGCAGAAATCTCAGGTATTTCCCTAACCTAAACAAATTAGGCTACTTCCCAGTGAACTAGATGGAAAAACCCCTGACGTCTTGATGTAAAAACAAGTGCTTTCTAGAGTGTAAAAACACTATGTTATCCAACAGCTAGCTGGATAGTGAATTAAGAGCAAGTAAATCAGTAGAACAGACTCTCCTTCCCTCTCCCCTTTCACTGGCTGTTGTGAGTAAGCACAATAAAAAAGTTATGTACTCACCATAACATTCCATCTGTGTTGTCCTTTTTCATTTTTCTTCAATTGATGGGTTCAGATCTGAGCCATGGATCTGAATCAGCCATTGCTAAAGCTCATGGCAACCAGGAACTTTTGAACTTCTCCCTTACCTACAATGCACCAACCACAATTACCTCAGATCTTGTTTACTGCTTAAAAAAGTAAAAGATGGAAACCATAAAAGAGAAGCTATATCTGGAGCCTTTATATAAATAATAATAATAATAATAATAATAATAGTAATTATAAGGCATGTGTGCCCTATATTACTCATTCTTCCAGAAGCTGTAAGAATGGGAGTTGGAGAGAGGGGAGATGAGGAAGAATGAAAATGGACAACATAGATGGAACATTATGGTGAGTACATAACTTCTTTATCTTACGTTGTCAATTTTTATTCTGTCCTCAACTGATGGGACAGAGTCCCCAGCTACCTAATTTCCAGGGTGGACTCAAGGAAGGATATTCCAGAACCAAAAGACACTCTTCCTCTGGAGACCAGATCTAACTTGTAATGAGTAATAAATGTATGGGGAGTATCCCAAGTACCTGCTGCACAAATATCATCCATGGACATTCTGGACTGGAATACTGAGGAAGTTGCCACCAGCCTAGTAGAATGAGCATGAATGTTTTTTGTCAGACTGATGCCCAATTTGTTATACACAAAGGAAATGCAATTTGTTAGAACTAACTCATTCATCAAAGAGATGTGCTAAAATAGCTAATATATTATGTATGGGGGGTGTAAAAGGTTCATTGTTATGTTTCTGAGCCCAAAAAAACAAATATTTTCCATTTGCCGGAGTATAGTTTCCTGGTGGAAGGTTTACAGGAAGACATCAAAATATGGCGTACAGGGAAAGAGAGCATTGGTTTTCTGGCTATCAGTGGAATTGGAGAAGCCAGGCAGTCAGCCTGAGGCTTGCCAAATCTGGGTGTATCATGTCTGTTGAGTGAGACAGAAGCTTCAGAGTTGGGTCAAGAAACCAAGGTGGTTGAATCAATTGTGGACAAAGAAAGGGAAAACAAATCTGTTGCAGCCAATATGGAGCAATGAACATTACCTTGCTTTTCAACCTGGAAGCTTTCTGATGGAATTTGGAAATTAAAGGAATGGGCAGATATGCATACAGGAGACATGGAGTCAATCATGATGTACACCATCCCTTGGAGATCCCCCTCTAGGTGTGTCACTCGTCTGATCAGGATAAAACAGACAAACAATTGTGGGTTCAGTTCAAGCAGCTTTATTACACACAAACACATCTGGAATGAGGCTTTGTAACTTAAACTTAAATAAACTTATAAACAGACTAACTCATACATGTTAACACTCTGGCTGTTCTGTCAAAATAGCATTGCTGCTTGCATGTGCTCACTATTTATATGCATGTGCCTACATCTGGAAATGCTTCTTAAAGGTATATACACACTCTCTGTTCTACGGGGGGGGGGGGGTAGGGCAAAGTAGCTGCAACACTTGTTGTTCAGGGGGAAATGAATAGATCACAGTAAGGCTGACTCCACTGATGGAGGATCTTGTCTGCATTTTTCTTCTTGAGGGACCATTCATGGGTTAGAAAAATGTTCCTGCTCAATTTGTCTGCTATCACGTTGAATTTCCCTGGAATGTGCTTTGCTAAGAAAAAGTGGTTGGAAGAGATCACCCAGTGCCACACCCTGAGACCTTCTTGACACAATGGGTAGGGTTTGGTTCCTCCTTGTTTGTTGATGTACCAGACCACTGACATTTTGTCCATTACCTGCAATGTTAACAGCACTGCTCTCATCTCTAGAACATGTATATGCAATTTGGCCTCCTTGGAGAACCAGGTGCCTTGTACTGTCTTACCCAGATAACACCCCCCACACCCTAACTGGGAAGTGTCCATCGTCACTATGGCCTTGGGTTGGGGGGAATGAATGGATGGCCTAGAAGAACTTGGTCTGAATGATGCCACCATTCCAGATCTCTCTCCTGCATGTCTGGGTCACTCTTATCTGGTAAGACACAGACTAGTAAATAATTGGCCATTGTGTAGCTAGCATCCATTGATGAATTTTCACATAAAATCTGGCTACCTGTACTAATCTTATTGCTGCTGCCATTGATCCCAGGGCTTGAAGGACCAAATGGGCCAAAATTGTGGCTTTGCAGATTATTTGACTTGTGACTTTATTGTTCAAACTCTCGATAGTGGTAGGGGTGCAATGGTAGCTTTAATATTGAGAATTTCTCCTATACCCTCTAGACTCTGGGTAGGTTGTAGATGAGATTTCTCATAGTTTATGGTTATCCCCAAAAGAGAGCAAGTCTAGAGAACCTGATCCTTTGCCAGTATGAATTGATACCTGGTCAGAGTGGATATGAGCCAGTCATCTACATATGCAGACAGTTGGAACCCCCGCAGTCTGAGATGATCTGCTACTACTGCCAAACATCTGGCAAACACCCTGGGGGCTGTGCTGAGTCCAAAGGGCAGTACTTTGAATTGGTAATGACTGGCTCCCAGCCGGAAGTGTAAATAACTTCTGAATCATCGGTTCATCTTTATATGATAATACGTGTCCTGAAGGTCTATCAAGCACATTCAGTCATTCTTGCTCAAAACGGGATAATGGACTGAACTGTGACCATCTGAAATTTGGTTTTTGAACTGTCTTGTTTAGTTTGTTGAGATCCAGAATTGGTCTCCAGTCCCCTGTTTTCTTTGGCACTAAAAAGAACCTTGATTAAGTTCTGGATTCTATCTGGTCTGGTGGGACCTTTTGGATAACTCTTTTTGCTAGCAGCTTTTGTATTTGAATTGCTGCTTGTTCCCTCTTACTGAGTGGAACATCTAGGATTTTTCTTGACATTGGGGGTGGAAGGGAAAAGCTTATTATATATTCTCTGGAAATAATTCTTTGTACCCAAGTATCTTTTGTTATATATAGCCAGGCTCTCTTGTGCAGGGATAATCATCCCATGACTACCTCCAGAGGTGGGCAATCAGGCCTTCTTCCAGGAGTGCTGATAAGATTTGTCAAACAATGATTCGCTGGAACCCTGGTTCTGCATGCTACTTTTGCCACATCGATAGTGATGTGCATTAGAGTTCCCTCCTCTGCCTCTGGGGGAACTTCCTCCACATGTGTCCTGGAAAGGACCCTGAGATTTTTCAAACCACATTTTCTGACCACCTCACTGATTCCTTGAAAAGGCTCATCGAGGGGGGGTCATACAATGGACGCCCATGGCAGACAGGGTCTTTCCAGCTTTCTTACATCTGGAAAGAGTGTCTTTTACCTTGTGGCCAGATAAAAATGTTCCAGCAAAGGGGTCATTGAAGAAAGAGGACTTGAAGGCTCTGCAAACTCACAGAGGCACATCCAGGCATGTCTTCTCATGGAAATGTCTGAACCCGCTGCCTGTGAGGTTCCTTGGCTACATCTGAAGTCAACCTCATGGATGAATTGGATATGGACTGAAGGATAAACAGCTGGGAAGTTACAGAGGCCTGAACTTCCTCAGAAACAGCACCCAAGAGGGTATTTGATAGCTCCTTAACCAAATCCCTCTGTAATCTGGTAAAATGTGCCAAGTAGTTGAGAGACTTCAGCGCAAAAGTGGATGAGGCATATACATGCTTCCCAAATCTGTTCATCACCCATGACTCTCTGTTGGGGGGATGGACAGTGGAACTTTCTTTGGCTAATTCCTTTTTGGTGGCAGAGGCAATGACCATGGCATCAACAGGAACTCCCTTACCCCAGAACTGTCTGTCCATGAGTGGTGCCATTATCCTGTCCAGTCTTCAACGGAGGGGTTCTATGGTGTCTGGCTCCTATTCCAGGAGAAGTAGGGCAGTGGATGTGTAACATATGCCAGCACAGCTAGCTGGAATTTTGTAAAGAATTATATGTCATTTGTATATCAAACTGATTTTTACAGATGCTTGTGTTGAAAATATATTTGTTAAGGTGGTTGTGTTAAAAATATACCAACAGCATGCCCTGCTGGACAGAAAAAGAAATATGCATGTATTATTGTAACTATTTAAATGTATGTGTTTTAACAGATGATAGTGGAAGAGAACAGGTTAATCTCAAACTTTGAAAATAATTTGAAATTAAATTACTTGGCTTAGGCAGTAAAGATTTATCTTACAGTTCTCAGTGCAGCCAGATACAAAAGATCTGTACTAGGAAGCTTTATGGATTGTTTTTGAAATGAACTAATTGCTACTCTGGAAGGGTGGAGGTTTGAAATTGTTTTATGACCTTCCTGCAGCTGCAACAGATCTTAGCAAGGCTCTGTGTGTGTATTATTGACACATATATGCTAAATCCTGACAATTTCTAGCAGTGGGGGGGGTTGCATGGGAACCAGAAGTCAGATGGGGATATGTATGGGATGTCCTTCTGTAATTCATCCTTAAAATAATGTTTAATACCAGGTGAGGCTGAAGTATCATAGCAGTCTGTTTCTTGGAACTTGACATAGAAGGACCCCTCACCTACTTCATCTTGTCTTGCGCTAGTAAGTGACCAGGAAATAGTAATTCTTTAGATTAGTCAGGAAAATATAGTGAGATTAGTTAAGTATTGTTTTTCTGTCACTGTGTGACCCTGTCCCCCTGTGCTATTTTTAATATTTCCTGTGTCTAAAACTCTGATGTTTATTGTAAATAGATATTTAGTATGTTCATGTTCTTTTATTATTTATTATTAAATATATTTGAACTTTTCATTGTGTCTGGTCCTTTGCAGAATATTTTAAACATTGAGAGGACTTATATCTATTTGATGACACTGTGGCTATTCCTGGAAGCCTTATTGCATAGGCAAAACACTATAATTTGTATTAATATTAATTTCACTCAGTATAATTGAGTACCCTAGTAAGAGCCTTAGACTAGCTAGCTTTGGGGTGTCTGGTGGCAGTGTAACTACCTTATAGTATGGGCAGAAGGGCGCATAGCTGATAAATCTGTGCCAGCCTTTCTCAGGTGTGTGTGTGTGTGTGTGTGTGTGTGTGTGTGTGTGTGTGTGTGTATGTGTGCGTGTGTGCGTGTGTGTGTGTGTGTGTGTGTGTGTGTGAAAATCAAATCTTAAAGTGTGTCTGTATCAACTACTTGGAGTAGGGACAAGAAGCACTGGTTTCACATAGAGGGTGCTGGAGCACTTGGCTTGGACACTCAGTTGAGGACTCAACCCTATATCTGTGCCAGTGGGGATTCTTATTTGGGATATGTACAGAGGAGGAAACCCAGAATCTGGAATGACTGTGTTCCCTGTGAACTCTTAAGGGAAATTGTGCATGACACAGAGAGATGCTTCTGGAAATAGTGGGTATATCTATTTTTGTTCTAAGTGAAAGTTCCTCTCCAGTGCCACTGGTGAGGATTCAGGTCCCTTGATTACTGCCCTAGAGTGGGGACGTCACATAATGGTGAGAAGTGCTGGGATATTAATCGAACTTCTATAGCCTGTAGGTAATTGTCACTAAAGGTGTGTCCTGTCAGCAGCCACAAGGTAAACATTAAGAGTTTCATTTCACAACAGATTTATTTATTTTTTTGTTAGTTTAGTTTAGTCAGGGAAAGCAGTCAAAGATGTCAGCAAAGAATTATGGCAAGCTAGCTAACAAAGAGCCAGCTTGCCAAGGTGTATGAAGCCAAAGGACTGCTGCATGCCAACCTGACTAAAGAGGAAATGATTTCAGCCTTAGTCACAGCTTAGACCAGCAGCCAGAAGGATAACCAGTCTGGTGATGGGGATTTGCAGCCATCAGAAACAGGAAAGTTCACCTTTTCCTCAGAGGACTTAAAAATCCATCTGGAGTTAAAGAGACTTGAACTGGAGGCCAAACATTTGGAATTAGAATCAGCAGAGAGACTGCAGCAGGCAAAACAGATGGAATTAGAATCAGCAGAGAGACTGCAGCATTTGAAGGCTGAAGAAAATGAGAGACTGCGGTGTTTGGAGGCCGAATAAAATGAGAAGCAGTGTCAACATGAGAGGGAGATGCTGACTCCTTGCCAGGGTAATGGTGGTAATAGAAAAGGGAATAACTAAACCCCAGAAGCCACAAAGGTCAGTAATTTTTTTACACACTTTACAGAGGGTGATAATTTTGACAGTTTTATTAATATATTTGAAAAGAGTATGCAAACAGTATAATATTGACCAAGGACTCTGGGTATGGTTCCTGGCCCACTTACTCCATGATAAAGCTGTAATTGCTGTTTCTAAATTGTCTGATATTGACTGTTTAAACTATGATAAAGTAAAGAAATGTTTACTTGAATGTTATAAGTAAACTTCTGAAGCAAACAGAAATAAAGTTTCATAAGCATAGACACAAGGCAGATGAAAGTGTCTGTGATTATATTGCTGAGTTAACACTTATTTTCATAGGTGGTTGAGTGGGTGTCAGGTAACCACTTTTGAAGGGCTGGCAGACATTTTGGTGATGGAGCAAGCCCTTTGCACTTTGCCTGAGGACATAAGGATCTGGTTGGCAAACCAAGACTGTAACTCTGAAGATGAGCTGGAGAAAAAGGGAGATCTCTACTTATCAAGCAGGTCATCACTGTACAGGAAGGGGGTACCCAGTGCTACACATGAATATAAGGGAACCCATAGTGGGCAGCCTAAACCACAACAGAGTCCACCAGTAACAGAGGAAGCCACTCATTCAGATACATGGCCAGTATCAAGGGTTAAATATTTTAAATGTAATGAGTGGGGCCATATATCACATAGATGTCCATGAAGGCAAGGTGGGGAACAAAAGGTAGGGTAGCCAGCAAGTGGGAATAACAGTATGCCAGTGGTAAGTTGTCTGGAGACAACAGAGGTACCAAACTATCACCAGAGGTTATAGACTATCTTAGTTTGGAAAACAGGCCACTGCTAAGAAAGACACAGCCTCTAACATAGCCATTGTGACACCTGCAGTGGTTAAAGAGGAGCAATACTTGCTTGGGCAGTCCACTCCAGTCTGAGCTTTAGTACTGTCCCTATTCCAAATGCCTTTGGCCATAGTTCACCTTGACTGGGAGGGTGGAAACAGAATGGAGCAAATAGGTGTGTTTGTTGTTATCCCTGCAGATGTCTTGATAGGGAATGATTTTGATAATGTGATACTTTGTGTGCATATAGTTACATGTAGTCAGGCTTGAAGACAGGCATGTGGTCTGGTATGACAAGAATGCCTTGGCCCGAGGGTATGCTGTGGGATAGCAGGTTATGGTTCTACTTCCTGTCTGACGCAATAAGCTACAGTCAGCTTAGGTGGGACACTTCAAAGTGGTAAGGAAGATCAGTGATGTTAACTACACGGTAGAACTGCTAGGCAGGATGCAGGGGCTCAAATGATACCATGTTAACATGATGAAACCTTACCATGATAAGGAGGCCCTGGTGCTAAGTATTTGCAGTAGGAGGCAGGACAAGTCTGAGGGTGATCTATGGCTACAGCAAGCCAACAAAATTCTAAGTTACTCTGGTGGAGCCTAGGGTTGCAGGCATATGACATGGTAGTGCAGCTGGGATCTCAGACTCATTCTTCTCAAGCAACATTTCTCAATGGTTACGTGAAAAACTAGCTTGAGTCTTCAAAGAGGGAAGAGCTGTGATGATGGGAGGTATTGCCAGCTTTTCCAGATGAAGTAGTGCAGTGAATGTGTAACATATGCCAGCACAGCTAGCTGGAATTTTGTAAAGAATTATATGTCATTTGTATATCAAAATAATATGACAGATGGTTGTGTTGAAAAATGTATTTGTAAAGCTGCTTGTGTTAAAAATGTATGAATAGTATGCTACTCTTTGGTTTCTGGTGAGAGAAGAAGCAAAGGAACACTGTATCCCAGCAGAGTGAAGTTGTGATGAGACCAGCACTGGGAGTAGCCAGGCAGTAGCCATTTATGTTCCTCCTCTCTTTTCATCATTCTTGACAAGCTAATTCTTTGTTTTCAGTAAATACTGGTTGATTTGTCTCTAACCACAGAGTATCTGCTTAAGTACTTCATCCTTAAATTTTCAGAGTCTCAATAGTTTCCCATCATGTGTTTGGCAGGGCCATGTATAGACACAGACACCTTGAGTGACATGTTTCCTGTAAAAGCATGATTGAAATTTCAGCAACACCTAGTTGCTCACAGGACAGCTAGTTTGCAGTGGCAAGCACTGTCCCCATAGTTCCAAATTGGATACTCTTGACATTATATTCTCACTCCATCTATCTGATCAATACAAAATAGTCTGTTGTTATGGATATGAACTTTCCCACTATCTCTGTTACCATCTTTGTGGATATGGGCATCCTGAGGCAATGTAGAAATTGCCTCATGTTTACTGATAACCAGTTAATTCTCAAGCAAATTAATATGCTATGTGAGAGATGTATTTACACAATGTCAGTGGAGGTAAAGCTCTCACATAAAAGTACTCCTAATGTCAATAAGGTTGTCAGTAGTACACATGATGGACCTATCACAGACAATTCAAAGCAAATATATAGACCCACATATGCTGAGGCACTTAAATGTAACCTTCCTAATCCCCAAAGACCCCTTAAACAAAGTACACATAGCAAATACCCTCAGCAGTCCAGAATGCACTCTTTCAAAACAACACCCACATCAACACTTACAACCACTTCTCATGGAGCTTCTACTTCTAGGCCCATAGAGTAAGCCACCACACAATCTAACTTGCTGGTCATTGGAGACTCCATCATGAGACACATTGATGTCCCTCTCACCAAGCTGAGTAAAGAGAAAGTCACAGTCACTTGCTTATCAGAGCTAGGATCCACCACATTACGCATGCACTCAGGTCATTAGGACCACATGTACCAGTATGACTCAGTCATAGTCCATGTGGATGTAAATAACCCTAGACTATATGAAGAGAAACATCGTGGAGCTCTCAGAATATGTGTCCCAGTCTGGTATGAGCCTAGTATTGAGCAGTATTTTACCTTCTCCAAGGATGATGCCACAGTACGAATAACAGAAGAATGACTTTAATAATTGACTTAGTTTCTGGTGTCATTCTAAGTGGGTGCAATATTTGTCACCATGGAAGGAGATGGTCAACAGACCATGCTACTTTGTCAGGGATTGTCTGCACCTCTCCACTCTAGACTTTCTAATATTAGCTAAAACATTGTCTTCCCCCATAGTGCCTATTTTAGGCAATGCCAAACTGAAGGTACTTCAGACATAGCAAATCAAAACCAAGAAAATTTAAAGGTATTTCTGTTCTAGGCATCTAAACAAAAAGCTCCACTCCCTCGAAGCTCTCTTCACCCTAAAGAATGTTGATGTCTATGCAGTCACTGAGACATGGTTTAAAGCCATGAAGAGCACACCGACAGTGCAAGGGTATAATACCTTCCACACATTTAAACCATTACTACACAGAAAGGGACTAAAGGTGGAGTTGTCTCGATTTACATCAAAAATAAATATATATAAATACATGCATACATGCATACGTATAAATATTTCAAGCAAGGGCATTAATGCCCTTCTAGCTTGCCAAGATACTAAAATACTTGTTCCCATAATAAGTCTCCAGGCTGTTCTTAAAAATATCTAAACTAGTACTTGCTTTAATGTGATTTGGTAGTCTGTTCCATGTATCAGCTGCTCTTTCAGAGAATCAATTAGTACACTTCTCATTCCTATAGAATTTTCTACATCGGTTGTCTGATGATTCTCTACTACTTTTTGACAACCCAAACATTCCCAGAGGTAGTTGTCTCTAAATGCCCTATATGTCTGGATAAGATCTCCTTTAGATATCTGTAAGAGACACTGTACAAGTCCAGATATTTTAGTTTTTCATAATAACTTAAATTTTCACATCCATGGATGCTCTTGTTATATTTCCACTGTACTCTTTCCAGTTTACTCATGCTTGTTTTCTTATAGGGTTTCCATATTGTTATTCCATACTCAAGTTTGGGTCTAATGTAACAAACAAACAATGACTTCATCATTTATGATTTCCTAGACTTTATAAATCTTTTTATACAACCTATAGTTCTATAACTATCATTAACCATTTGGTTGATTTGATTAGAAAAACTCATAGCTGGTTCTACCCATATACCCAGGTACTTAAACGACTGCTGAATCCTACACAACTGCACTCTATAAGCACTTACACGAGTGCATGGATCGTGCTATCCCAAACAGAACTAAGACTCTATCCTCCAAAAAAAGGAAGCCAATCTGGTGGTCCCCTGCCATAAACAAACTCTACAATAGAAGGAAGAAACTGTTGCAAAAGAGAGTAAAATCCCATGAGTGGAGGAGCTGCCTGGTCAGCCTCAGTAAGATGCTGAGATCCCTTATAAAATCCTCCAAAGCTAGCTATGAAAACAAAATTGCCACTAATTCTAAGGGCAACCACAAAGCATTCTTTAGCTATGGCAGGAATTTCAATGGCAACACCCAGATCTGCTCTGAGTTACAGCACAACAGCACAAAAATTACAGAACCAAATGATATTGCCAACATCCTGGCAGATAGGTTCAGTGCTAACTTTACCCTCCTCTCATCCCCTAAAGGGCTCATATCTATACAGGAATAATGCAGAGTCCCTGTAATCACATCTATGCAGGTAAAAGCTGCACTCTCTAAAACCAAAAAACACAGCATCCATGGGACCACACAACATCCCAGGCTGCATTTTATACAAACTTCAGAACAAACGGGCTCCCCACCAAATCACCATGTTCAGTCATAGTCTCACATCAGGCTTTGTGCACACTGAATGGCGCACAACAGCAGTTATCCCATGTCACAAAGGGGGAGCCACCACTGATCCCGGGAACTATCGCCCTATTGCCTGATGAGCCTGGTCTGCAAGACCATGGAACGTATCATCATGGAACTCATAAACAAAGATATTGGTAACCTCTAAACTCTGGACCCCCCCCCCCATTTGGGTTTGTGAAAAGCAGAACATGCCTTCTGAATCTGATTGACTTCTTTGAGGTAGTCAACAAAGCCGCACAGCCTATCTTGACCTCGCCAAGGCTTTCAACACCATCCCCCATTCTGGAATTATAGCTAAACTCACTAAATTAGGTATAAATCCCTACATCACAAGATGGGTTGTCATCTGGCTCACTGACAGAACCCACACTGTAAAACTTGCAGACTCCAAATTTGACTTCAAACCAGTTACAAGTGGAGTACCACAGGGTTCAGTCCTTGGACATCTCCTGTTTGGTATCTACTTCTCTGAAGTACAGGCTAACACAGAAGGCATCTGGCTAACAAAGTTCACAGATGACTGCAAACTAGGAGCCATAGTCGAGTCCCCAAATGATATGGACATCCTACAGAAGGGCCTCACTGAGACAGATGCCTGGTGTCAGAAGCATGGCCTCAAGTTCAATGCCAAAAAGTGCATTGTCATCCCCTTTGGTAAAAACTCTGTACCCATGAACTACCACATAAACGGCAATCTACTTAATGCCAAATGTGTGATAAGAGACCTTGAGACCCAGGTGGACAGTAGTCTCTCCTTTGATAATCACATCGTCACAGTAGTCAGGAAATCCTTCTATGTGGCACACCTCATCACAAAAAGGTTCTCATCCAGAAAAAAAGAGGTCATTGTTCCCCTCTCCTTGGCACTCATTAGACCCATTATAGAGTACAATGCACCTTTTGGAATGTACCTCACAAGACATCTGCAGCAGCTGGAAAGGCCACATAAGTACCTCACAAGGGGGATTACTGGCCTCAAACAGATGCCCTACACTGACCATCTCAAAAAACTCCATCTTTACTCTGTAGCATATCGCCTACTCCAAGGAGATCTCTGCCTAACATATAAAGCTATGTTAAACCCAGAGCTGTTGGACATGCTACACCTTAAGAAATCCCAATACCTCCAAGCTACATGCTCTAGGGACCTAAACCTTGTCACCACAATAAACAGGACATGCTGGAGGGATAGATTCCTGTCCCAGAGACTTACTATACTCTGGAACAAGCTACCCATCTATGTCAAGCAAAGTTCTTCATTAGCACTCTTCAAGAAAAATCTTGATGAGTGGATGGGAAATAGGAAATACACCCCGAGGATCACTTCTGTGACTCTGCTCGACAGGGGCGCAGGAAATTAACTTTCTTGGGTGGCGTAAGCCAGGGAACCTTGTTGTCTAGACTTACTTAAGCCCTTGGGCCGATAGCCTAATACCTACCTATGAACCTTTGAACCTATGAGTCTACAGTTTCAATCACTGTATGCTGTATTAAATATTCACCTTTAAATTTATGTCTCCCAGATCTCATATACATACACCTCAAGGCTGGTCAAACAGGACAATGCACTTGAGCTACTCCATGTTCAAATCATCATAGGAAAAATCCAATCCCACTTCCTTGCAAGTTATAGGTCCCCTCTATGACCCAAGAAACCCATACCATGTATTTAAACTTACTGAAAAAACTCACCATCCAACCCAATGCCATATACATGGGTGACTTTAATTACCCCACTATTAACTGGGAATTTTAAACTACACCAAACGTAGAGGGACAGAGATTCCTGGATTTTGTAAACAAAAACTCCCTGGACCAGATTGTCAATACATCAACCAGGGATGCAACCATACTGGATCTGGTCCTCACTAAAATGAGAGAGTGCTGCCCCCCCCAGTATAATGTTTTCCTTGGTAAGGTCAGACCACAAAATGGTCTCCCTTGAAATAAAAATAAAACCTGGACCCCCAGCTAAACCTAGAATATTCATGAACTACTCTAGGGCTAACTTCCTGCTATTAAGTGATAACCTGGCGAAATTTCAAACCCCTGTAAACCCTGAGAACACTGCTGCCTATACAGAACTGTTAACAGAAACCCTATAGAAGCATGTTAATAGCTACATAGAGGCAGCTGCACCCATCAGGAAGAAGTACAGAATTAAGTAAAAAAACAAGCCACCCAGGTGAAATTACAAAATCAGTAGGGTGTATAACAGAAGAAGGAAATCATGGCAAAAATTAGGAGATGCAGTACCCAGCAGGATAAAAGCACTCATCAAATTAAACAAACAACTCAGAGGTAAATTTGGCCTCCCAAGCCAAGGATAACTGCAAGGCATTCTTTAACTATGCCCGCAACCTCAAAGGCAATACACAATTGTGCACAGAGCTCAATGCTAATGGAGCCACCTATTCAGAGCCAGAAGATATAGCAAACCTACTTGCTGACAAATTCAGCTCCAACTTTAATCCACTCTCCACCTCAACCTTCCCACAGGAAGTAGCATCAAATATAACTACCCCTGGTATCACTAGGAAACAGGTCCTTAATGCTCTCTCTAAGGCCAGGAAGGAAATCAGAAATTCAGGGATATAATTGGTATGGTTGTCAGGAAAAGCTGGCTATATTTGCAGATGATATTATTTTATACATGACAAAACCAGAAAGGAACATTACAGTGTAATGGAACATTTTAAGACAGTTTCACATCTTCTCAGAATACAAAATTAATGAAGCTAAAACAAAGGCAATAGTGGTAAATTATGTACCCATACACAAATTGGTCCAACAATATCTATATTTATGGAGACATTGAAATATTTAGGAGTATGGATTAGAAATGACTCTGTGGTAGCAGCTAAGGATATGTGGGGAGAGACTAAGCAGAAGATAATACTACAATTGAGAAACTGGAAGTTTTGTTATATGGATATGAATACTAAGATACAAGCCATTAAAATGTTTTTAGTCCCTTTAGTCTTATACACAGGTCAGGTATAATTTTATCAACTGGAGGAGAAGTTGTAGATAGCAATTAAAAAAGAGCTGAAGGATTTTATCTGGGAAGGGAATAAGGCAAGGGTCAAGTGGGATAAGCTGATTCTACCAATAGAACAAGGTGGACTAGGATTACTTAATTTGAGGGGGTATTTTAGAGCAACACAGTTAAGGCTCTTATATATTAAAGCAGAAATCTATAATTAAAAGTGGAAAGGAATGATGCTCACACAGGGAGGAAGCTCATGAAACAAGGAGAGATTGGAATTTTGGATGCAGACTCTTAAGGAGAACAACCAAAAATCATACAGAGTAATATATTCATAAAACAGCAGGAAGTGTTCTAAGAATCAAACCAACATGAGAATAGAGAAAAGAGATTTTGCCAATAAGGTTGACTGTGGGCAGGGATACAGATAATAGGCAAGAGAAGGCTGGAATTTATTGGAAGAAATTGGCAAAGGAACCAAGGTATTGGGAGAAAATAACTAGAAAGGGAAAGGTAATAGAATGGGAAGAGGCCAAGAATTTATTTGGACTGCAGGTTAAATATTGCCTTCCCTATCAAGGATTGATATCAGAGTATAGGCAAAGAGAAAGAAACAGGGGGCTCCTAAATGAAAGACTAGCACTGATAGAGTTTTTAATATAATCTAGAACAGAAGCCACAGTTAAAAAGGAATAATTAGTAAAGCATACAAAATATTGCATGATAATTATAAGAATCAATCACATGAGCTTAGAAAGGATTGGGAAGAGAGACTGGATAAGCAATTCACGAAGAGACAATGGGGGGATATATGAATATCTCCCAAATATGCAATAAAGTCTAGAAGATTTAGGATCTTTGCCTGGATGTGTTTACATAGGTATTTTATACCCCAAGTAGTCACCAAATAATTTTTCCTCAGGTGGATAGCAAATGTTGGAGGTGTGATGGGCAGGAAAGAGGTAGCTAGAAACATGTTTTTTGGAAGTGTGATGAGCTGGCAAATGTTTGGGATTCTCAGCGGACCGCTCTGTCGAAGATGCTGGGTAAGCAGATTGGACTGACTGGGGAGATGATTTTTTTGAGTTATGCTAGAGAATTGGAATTGCCTAGACATAGTAAAGCCTTGCTGAGTCTAATTATGGTGGCTGCCAAAAAAGCAATTACTAGAAAATAGAAATCAAAGTCTAGACCAACTTTATTAAAAGTAGTGAATATAGTAACAGAGATAAAATGACTAGAATTGGGATCTTTATAAAAGGGAAGGAGCAAACTACATAAAAAAATGGGAATTGTGGGAATAATTTATGCAGAGCAGGAACAAGGTTTAAGAGGCGGGATTTGAATGAGTTATATAATGCTTAACTGACAACGACTGGATGGTTTATAAGTGTGTATAAGTTTACAATTACAGTTGTTTTCAATGGTATCTGTGATGTAAACTGTTTGCAACTAAAGTGATATATCATTTTGTATGTTTTTTATTCATGTAAATGTAAGATTGCATCTGTCATATGTGTAAATTTAATAAAGATGTTTGGAAGAAAAAAAATCAATGGGCACAGACAATATCCCAGGATGCCATCTAAATAACATGAAACATGACCTATCAGGCTCTCTGGAATAGCTATTTAACTGTAGCCTCCAGACATACTCCATGCCTCATGAATGGAGAACAGCAACAGTCATCCCTCTGCACAAAGGTTGGCCATCTACAGACCCTGGAAACTACAGACCTATAATTCTCACTAGTCTTATATGAAAAGCCATGGAAAGAATTATAATTGAAATGACCAGTAATCATATAGTAAACTTCTAGAAACTGGACTCAACTCAGTTTGGTTTCATTAAGGGTAGATCATGCCTACTTAACCTGGTGGACTTTTTTGAGAAGGTCACCAGAGCAATGGATGAGGGAAATATGGTTTACACTGCCTACCTTGACCTGGCCAAGGCATTTGACACAATACCCCACTCGGGAATTGTTAACAAACTCAAGAAGTTAGGTACAAACCCATATGTCATGTGGTGGATAGACAACTAGATCACAGATAGGACCCAGGAAGTTAGAATTGGAGAGTCCACCTCTACAAAGAGGACAGTCACAAGTAGAGTCCATCAGGGATCAGTCCTTGGACCACTCCTTTTCAGCATTTACCTCTCTGAAGTCAAGGCCGATGTCAGTAGCCTCTTACTGACTATAATTGCAGATGATTGCAAATTAGGAGCTTTAATTGGATCCCACACTGACACAAATGTTCTCCAGGAAGGTCTGACACAGGCAAACAACTGGTATTAGAGCCATGGACTAAAACAAAATCCCAAGAAATCATCGACCCCTGGTAACTATCATATTAACAACTCCCCTTTAGAGCTGACCCAGTAGTCAGGGACTTAGACACACATAGACAGTAGTCTATCCTTTGACCATCATGTATCTACAGTAGTTAGGAAATCATTCTATGTTGAGCAACTTATAAACAAAGGTACGGCCTCTAGGTCCAAGCATCTATCTCTCACACAGAAAAAAAAACACCAGGCCAAGCAGATTTCTTAAAACAGAAAACAAAATGGAGCAAGTAAAGCAGAAAGCATCTTTGTCACTCATAGGATATAGGCTAACTTTACTCACCCAGCAGGGAATCACCAGCAGTACTTTAGTTTATGCAGGCTTGAAATCTTTTCAGAAAAATACAAAGGCCCAGAAATTCACTATGCATAGTATCAGTCAGGAAACAATTTAACCAATAAAAGAAATGTGAAATGTGCAGCCTAGCTAATTTAAGCATCTATCTCTCACATAGAAAAAAAAAACACCAGGCCAAACAGATTTCTTAAAACAGAAAACAAATGGAGCAGGTAAAACAAAAAGCATTGTTGTCACTCATAGAAGAAAAATATACCAAGTGTACCTGACCAAATTTCGTAAAACTCGTACAAAGCTGATTTAAGTAACTTGTTTAGGGTGACAAATATATATAATAACCTCCATAGAAGTACCATGAATGTCATAATGTCCTGAATATAATAGGATAAGAACTTATAAAGACTTTTAAATACATAAATTTAAATATATTTGGGTTGCTTCTTACAGTAGCATTCTAATAAGCTTGTATTGGTATAAACATAAGTATCGTAGAGTGCATTTGTATCATGGAGCACACACATAGTATTAAGTTTTGTGATTTAAATGAAAAGTTTTTATTTGTTCGCAAAGTTTTTTATGTCAGACTACTTAAAGATGGATAGAAAAGGCCTTATTTTACTTGATTTTATTTGATGATATGTTGTATAACAACGAACAACTTTGATATTGTAAATATACATTGTACCTAAGTTGCCTTGTACCTTTAAGGGGAGATGATGTCATGATTAGTATAAATAGAGGAAAAGGGGCGGAGTACAAGCTAGTTGAAAAAGTTTTCAAACTTTTGGAAACGAAAAGCGTTTTATTTGTGTTGTTTTAACTAACCAAAGTTACTGAAGTTGGTATCGCTTATTAAACACATTTTTACTTCAAAGTAATACGGGGTCACCTGTATTTGGATACAAAGTCTTTCTTACTTGGATACAAGCTCAAAGAAAGGAAATTTGGTCAGCTGCATTTGTTACACTTGGTCCGTTTATCTGCAGCTATTCCAGGCCTTTGGGTTCAACAGTTATTGAGTTTGTCAGAAGAAAAATATAAGCTAACTTTCCTCACCCATCAGGGAATCGCCAGCAGTGCTTTAATTTATGCAGGCTTGACATTTTTCAGAAAAAGACACATACACACTACATATACACAAACACACACACACACACACACACACACACACACATATATATATATATATATATATATATATATATATATATATACACACACATACACACACACACACACACACACACACACATCTGTGCTTTTATCTCACTTTTATTCTCAGAAGAAGTATTTTAAATAAAGATGAAACCACGAAAAATATTTATGGCTCTTGAGATTCCTTGTGAGGGTGTATAGTGTCCAGGCTATGAAAATCCTACAATGCTTGCAGGTGAGCAGGCTATTCTGTAGACACTCTGACAATTACAAGGTAAATGAGTAGTGAAAACAAGGTAATGAAGTATTTTGGCAAGGCTGAACACATCTGGATCACACAGTGGCTGGTTCTATAAGAAAACATTACATGGCCTAAAAGGATGAGTTTGTCACCAAAGTTACAAAAATGGTTTATTCTAATGCAGAAACTTGGTGTTGTGCTTTTGTCTTGATTGTTGAGCTGATACTTGTGAAAGCATCCTGAATAAAAATATATATATTTAGAGCCAAAGACAGACCAGGAGGAACTAATACAACTAGTTCTAATATATATAATTTTGATGTATGGAAGCAAGAATTAGATGTAAATGTTTTAAATGTGGTGTTCATTTTTAATCTGTTTGGAATTCTAAATGTGCTTGCATCATTAGTCTGAAATGTTGAACACTTAATTCAGAAGCAGTTAGGAAACTTTAAAAAAGCTTTTCAGAGTAATTGTCATTATAGAACAATTTACTGCCATCAGAAAAGCTATAGAAAGAGGAGGTGATGTGATGTACAGAAGTGTTCTAATTTGTAAAATGTCTTAAAAGATATGGTTACAATGTCTTTACCAGAAAAAGTTCTAAAAAAGTAATTCAGAGGTGGTGGTATAAACAAAGACATTGGCAACCTTCAAACACTGGACCCCAGTTTGGGTTCATGAAGGGCCAATCCTGTCTCCTGAACCTGACTGACTTCTTTGAATCAGTCTCCAGAGCCGTGGATGAGGGTAAGGTGGTCCACACAGCCTATCTGGACCTCACCAAGGCCTTTGACACCATCCCCCACTCTGGAATCATAGATAAACTTACTAAGCTGGGCATTAATCCCTACGTCACTCGATGGGTTGCCAACTGGCTTACTGACAGAACCCACACTTTAAAATTAGCTGACTCCAAATACAGCTCCAGACAAATGACAAGTGGAGTACCTCAGAGTTCATTCCTTGGACCACTCTTGTTTGGCATCTACTTCTCTGAAGTACAGGCCAATACTAAGGGACTATGGTTAACAAAGTTCGCTGATGACTGCAAACTGGGACCCATTATTGAATCTCCAAATGATGTGGATACTCTACAAAAGGGCCTTACAGAAACAGATGCTTGGTGCCAGAGCAATGGGCTCAAGCTCAATGCCAAGAAATGTATTGTTATCCCTTTTGGGGAAAAAACATGTATTCATGAATTACCACATAGGTGGCAGTACACTAAACACCAAAAGTGGGATAAGAGACTTAGGGACACAGGTGGACAGTGGTCTCACCTTCGATAACCACATCACCACAACAGTCAGGAAATCCTTCTATGTGTCGCACCTTATCACTAAGGGCTTTTCATCCAGAAAAAAGGAGGTTATTGTCCCACTGTACTCATCCCTCATTAAACGCATTATAGAATACAATGCCCCATTTGGTATGTACCTCTCAAGACACCTGCAACAACTGGAAAGGCAGCAGAAATACCTCACTAAAAGAATCACAGGCATAAAGCAGATGCCCTATGCTGACCGCCTTAAAAAACTCCAGCAATGCTCTGTCGCATATTGTCTACTCAGAGGCGATCTCTGCTTAACATACAAGGCCATGTCAAACCCAGAGCTGTTGGACATGCTACACTTAAAGAAATACCAATCCCTCGGAGCCACACACTCCAAGGATCTAAACCTTGTCATCACAATAAACAAAACATTCTGGAGGAATAGGTTCCTGACCCAGAGACTCCCCAGACTCTGAAATAGACTTCCCAGACATGCCTCTTTGGCCCTCTTCAAAAGGAACCTTGATGATTGGATGGGAGAAAGAAAATTCACCCCGGGGATCACATCAGTCGCCCTGCTAGACAGGGGTCCAGGCAAGTAAATAGTGTCGGAAGAAATAGCCAGGGAATTGTTATGGCTAGGTTTGTATAGGCCCTAGGGTCGATAGCCTAGTACTAACCTATGAACCTATGAGAGATGTGTCTGACTGTTATACTGAGGCATCTGGTCAAGCATACAGAAGTGGGTGCATAAAGTAAGGCTTCTTGTTACTGCCTTTACAAATCAGATCTTCCCTTAAAATTAAACTGCAGTTATGCAATTGGATAATAAAGTGGGTATGAGGTACTGACTGGTGCAGAGATAAGTAAATATTTTATTTATTTATTTATTTTATTTTACATTTGTTTACTGGGAAAGTCCGACTGGGTGGGCATCCATTTTCAGAGGAGACCCAGGGAGAAAAGCTCCACGTACAGAGAAATACTAATAGAGTGCTTAGACATAACATGTTATAATTACAGTTTTTATATAGATTAAATTATTCAGTGATAATTTACAAGATAAGGTAACAAAGTTTGGTTGACAATAGAGCAGTACAAATAGAAAAACACTTATAAACCATAAATACACAATTAAAACAATGCTAATAGTCATTTTTAGAGTTAGGTGTACAAAACTTTACAATTATAGTCTTGTTTTTTTTTTTTTTTTTACAGTCAGCATTTAAAGTAGTATACTTTTGAGTATTTCTTTTAAGTAAAGATGAAGGGAAATCAGTTTTTGTGTTTAGCAGTAGAGGTGTTAGTAGTTTTTGAAAGGTGAGTGAAGCATAAGTAGAGCAATATCGTGGGTAGTTTGGTGTATTGTTTTAAAAACGCTGGGTCTTTGTGACTGCTTCGATTATGCATTAATCTAATTGATATGAAACAATTCATTCCTTGTTCCTCAAAGAGAGTTTTTACAATTCTAAATACTCTTTAAAATGGTTCATTTCAATCTTTAAACAGTTTGTTTTTATACATTGACCGAATCAATTACACATCTCTATGGCATATTAACACTCATTGTTTTGTAACAATTTCAATAAATTCACATTTTATTTTAGACTATACTCCCTGATTTAACTTTTGATATTTTAAAATAAATATAACCTGAAGTGTGATACTTATACAATACAGAAAGCCTGTCTGACTAAATGTTACACTTATCACATATCTGATCATTTCTACTGTTGTGTCCTGCTTACAGCACAGCAGTTCACCTTGTCAAGGTACATATAATACATGTTCAGACGTGAAATGCAGGACACAGAACAATTGTGTCATAATGAAAATCTTTCCAAATTAGCGCAAATTCTTAATAGATCACAAGTCTGTTTCCTTACAAAGAGAGAGAGCGAGAGAAAGGATACAACAATACACACTGTTATTTCTTCATCCACGGCAGTGACATAGTACTGTATAATGAAGAGGAACAGCTCAGCATAGTGAATATTAAATGTCCAGTCTTTTTCTATATATTGTATCTGTAATTTATTTATTTGCTGAACTCTGTCACAGATATGACATTTAATACAATGTACCTTACATACAGACTGCACTCTGGAGAGCAATTTGCTTGTATACCATAATCAGAAAAAGCAAAACAAACTTAGATTAATCTGTCCTTTTAAAATTCTTATGACTGCATTGCTATATTTGAATAACATGCCTAAAAAAGACTGACATAAAAAGTTATACATATACAAACACACATATTGTCATGGACTCTGACAGCTGTAGTACACATAGGCACCCACCTAAGCCCGAACTTGACTACATGTTCAGATGAGGTGCGACAGACATGCATAGAGAGTGCAGCTTTTGCATCTCAGCTGAATACAGTAGCAGAGTACAAGCAAGGTAATGCAGCAGCCATGGGGAGGCAGTGGGAGGAGGTGAGAAGATGGGTGATGGTTTCAGACAATGATTGGGAGTGGGCTTTAGGTTTGGGGAGTGGGACTTCTAGAGTTAGGGAGTTGAAGTTGTGTTTAGGGTTAGGGGAGAAATCAGGGACTAGACATTTAAAGACTGGTTGATGTTTTTGGTTTAGGCAGCAGGGGGAGTTTTAGAAATAGGGAGTGGGCTTAAAGTTTAGTGTCTGGGAGCAAGCAGGGACTTTAGGTTTTTGGACCGAGAAGGGAGTTTTAGAATTAGAGAATGGGAGGGGACATTACAGTTAGGGAGCAGGTAGTAGAGTTTTATGGTTATGGAGTGAATGACGACTTTAGGTTTGTGGAGAGAGTGGAGTTTTAGGATTATGGAGAAGTTGAAGACTTTAGGGTTAGATATGGAAGAAGGAATACCTACTATGGTTAGAATTTGGGACTAAGTGGGAGATTTAGGATTAAAGTTAGGACTCAGGAATATCCAGTTCAATAGGGTTTCATTGTGGGAGGACTATTTAATTAATTACAGTCAGGCTGGTGGGAGTTAGGACACTTGCCAATTAGAGCAAGTGGCATTGAGCAAATGTGTCATGAGTTACTAGCACACAGGCACTATAGATACTTGTTTTTAATATAATAATGTATATTGTTTTAGTATATAGGAGTAATAAAGTAACTATAAAAACAAACAAAAAAAAATTAACAAAACGAAGAAAGAAAAAATGGACAGACCCATAGACTGTAGCACTTTTATTAAACCAAAATTGAGCACTTTCATTGGTCATTGTGTATAACCGACAAAAGCTCTCAATTTTGGTTTAATAAAAGTGCTACAGTCTACAGGTCCATCCATTTTTTTTGTAGCAATAAAGTAAATTGTCATACATTCTCTGATTAGAACTATGGAATTGAAGAAGATGATTTTCCTAGTTTTATATAAAGCATTGTTTTAGAAGATCAGTTAATATGTTATATACAGTGTGTTGTGTTTTACTTAAATTTAAAAACTGCAATTATTTTAACACTGTAGCTGCTGCAAACATGGTTGCATAAGAGAAACTGTGTCTTTTTCCATGATTGCAAGCCGAATCCTAAAAAGTTACTTGGCCCAGACGTCAAATGCAGTGGGCAATTATGGTCCCTAGAACTTGCTAATATGGGCATAAGATATTCATTGGATAGGTATGAACAAAACTCACAAACATGGCCATCTTCTACTGTCAGAAAAAAACAAACCACTAGTAAAACAATAAAATGCAGCAGGTAGAGGCAACCCAAAAGTAAATTCAAATGATTTATTTAAGTAAGAGCTTTCGTCTGGTATAATCATCAAACTTCATCAGACACCATTTTGAGGCCAAAGCCCATTTTTATATATACACATGTCACATCTCATTTAAAACCAGCAGCCAATCAAGAGTATAAAAATTACACTCAGACCATACTTAAAGGACTACAAGAATAAATAGAATTACTGTTTATAATACCATAATAAAAAGCACATGTATGTTAAAATAGTGTGGAAGCACTATATTAAACACTACCTTATCAAAAACTTTTAATTTTAATAAGCTAAATATAGAAACTGTATCATTAAGCTGAATGGAGAATTGGCATTTAAATATATCAGCCATCAGACTTCCTTTTGCTCTAAATATACCTCCCATGGAACCCCACGGTTTTCAATTTTAACCTGATGTAAAACTGCAAACTTAAATGTATGTTCAGGAAAGGCATTAGTTTTTCTCTGATGGGAAATCTCATAGAAATGTTCATAAATTCTTTGTGTCAACTTTTGCTGCTTCTTCCCTATATAGAAGGCAGTACATTGGGAACACATAGCAATGTAAACCACTGCCCAAGAATAACAACTATACCTTCCCCTTATGTTTATTTGCTTGTCTTGTACCTTAATACTAGACCCTGACAAGATATGGGCACATTGATGGCACATAACACAGGGCATAATTCTGCCTACCATGTCAGTATTGCCCTCTCTCCCCAGAATGTTCTTACTATTAGGACCACTCCAGTATACAACCTTTGGAAATTCACCTAGGGTGCCCACCATGTCCTGATCCCCTCTAATAATACTCCAATTCTTGTTCAAAATATCCATAACAATAGGAGTGTTACTACAAAAAGTAGTGTCAAAGGGAAAAAAAGGTTACTCCTATGGTCTGTTACTAGGACCGTAATTATTTTGATTAGATGGTACCACTTCCAAAGCATTGAGTAAGATCTCACTAAAAGGCCCCCCCAGTTGGACTATCTAGTTCAGGGGATTCATTACTCTGTGCCATTAATAAAGGTCGATATACTTCTTTCCTATGCTTCATGATAACGACCACACATATACTATCAACAAAAGGTGTAGGATACCCTCGGTCTAGGAACATTTTTGACATATAGGCACATTCTTCCAAAAAAATCATTGAATTCTGAAACCATGCGGGTGGCTCTCACCAGTTGACCTTTAATTATCCCCCACTTAACATGTGGAGGATGAGTACTAGAATAGTGTAAATAACTATTGGAGTATGTTGGCTTTCTATATATAGTTGACAATCACCCAATCACCTCCAATTTTGGAAATCATTACATCCAGATATGCTATCTTATTCATACTGGTAGTGTAGGTAAATTTTAAAAATTCTGTTGTCTGATTAATATATTCCATAAACTGTGAGATCTCATCTGGTGGGCCCTGTCAATTCTATGTCATGAGTTACTAGCACACAGGCACTATAGATACTTGTTTTTTAATATAATAATGTATATTATTGTAATATATAGTAGTAATAAAGTAACTATAAAAACAAAAAAAAAATGAACAAAACTAAGAAAGAAAAAATGGATGGACCCATAGACTGTAGCACTTTTATTAAACCAAAACTGAGCACTTTCATTGGTCATTGTGTATAACTGACGAAAACACTCAATTTTGGTTTAATAAAAGTGCTACAGTCTACAGGTCCATGCATTTTTTTCTTTTGTAGCAATAAAGTAAATTGTCATAAATTATCTGCTTAGAACTATGGAATTGAAGAAGATGATTTTCCTAGTTTTATATGGATACTCTAAATTGGCCCTATGCATGAGTGCATGCATGTGTGTGTCTTCCGTGGAATGTTGGGCGCCGGGCTGGCAACTTGACACTGTAAAACTCCACTGCCAATCATTAGCGAACAGGTGATCCGTTGAAAGCCAGAAGAAGAAGAAAATTTTCCTAGTTTTATATAAAGCATTGTTTTAGAAGATCCGTTATTATGTTATATGCAGTGTGTTGTGTTTTACTTAGATTTAAAAACTGCAATTATTTTAACACTGTAGCTGCTGGAAACATGGTAGCATAAGAGAAACTGTCTTTTTGCATGATGGCAAGCCGAATCCTACAAAGTTACCTGGCCC